>NC_139243.1:21303360-21588360 GCF_977018435.1 Lepisma saccharinum | reverse complement strand
AATTAGCATCACATAATCTCCATAAGAAAGAAATAAGCCTTTCGAAATCGAGGGTGTAGAATGGGACACCGGACCCCTTCACTTCTCCGATGTGATAAACAATAGTGAAAATAGAAAACATATACGTAAAATGAAAAAGCAAATATAACAGGCCCACATGGTTTATGTAATGGGACCTTTACGAATACACTTTGATACAACTGATAAATTAATGCGGTCGTGTGCAAATACAGGATGTCAGAGATTCATTACAATGGAAACTCGTGTAAATTATAACTATTGTTGCGTCAGTGACCATGTTTGCAATCCTGTCATTAATTTACCGATTGACAGCGTTCGTATTTTCTCGACGAATTGGGGTTTACAACCCTGAATGTGTTGATTCCATACAAGCCTTGTTTTTCTTAATAAAGATAGAAGGGTTGGGGCTTACCACCATATTGTACTTGTCAGTTACGGAAATTAATAACAACATGTTTGGCACTCATCGCCACATTCCTAATTTTTATTGGTATCGAGATGACAAAGTCAAAACTTGGCAAAGCTTGTTTGAGGCACTCAGATAGGTTCATCGTGACTGAATCTAAAATTTAAAGTGGGATCCAAAGTACTTGGCAAAGTGCCCCTGCCTGGAATCGAACCCGAGAACTCTTAATTCCTATGTGACCGTGTTAGCCATTTCTAATGGTCCCCCATTCATTATTTCTCCTTCTATCTATTTCTTTAACTTTCTTTCAGGGCCTCCCCGATGGCGCAGTGGTACCGTCGTCGCCTTGTAATCAAGGGGTCCCAGTTCGATACCATCTGGAAGCACATAGTGGTTCGGATCCCACTTTAAATTGTAGGTCCAGTTCCGATTATCCTTACTGTGCATAAAGTGGACTTAAAACACAAATGAAACAAACTTCCTTTCCTTCCTCTGCTTCTATATTCTCCTTGCCTCTGATGCATCATATTTTCTTCATTTCATATTTTTCTTTTTCTTCCTCTGTTATTTTTCTTCCTATATCTCTCTCTTTCTTCCTCTTGTTTTCACTTCTAATTCTTCCTCACGTTTTCTGTTTCTACCCTTTTCATCCAATCTCTCTGTCGTCTTCACATCATGCTTCTTTCCCTTTCTTATGATACCTTCTTTGTCCCTACCCTTGTCTTCCTATCTCTCTCTCTCTCTCTTTTCTTCGTATCATGCTTCCTTCCCTTTCTTATGCTACCTCTTCTGTTTCTATCCTTTTCTTCCTATCTCTCTGTCTACTTCACATCATGCTTCTTTCCCTTTCTTATGCTACATTTTCTCCCTATCTCTGTTTGATATTTCCTTCTATTTTTCCTCTGTCTCTGTCCTCTCTCCCTCTCTTCTTAATTTCATAAGAGATATTTCTTTCTATTTTTTCCTCTGTCTCTGTCCTCTCTCCCTCTCTTCTTCACTTAATAAGAGATATTTCTTTCTATTTTTTCCTCTGTCTCTGTCCTCTCTCCCTCTCTTCTTCATTTCATAAGAGATATTTCTTTCTATTTTTTCCTCTGTCTCTGTCCTCTCTCCCTCTCTTCTTCATTTCATAAGAGATATTTCTGTCTATTTTTTCCTCTGTCTCTGTCCTCTCTCCCTCTCTTCTTCACTTAATAAGAGATATTTCTTTCTATTTTTTCCTCTGTCTCTGTCCTCTCTCCCTCTCTTCTTCATTTCATAAGAGATATTTCTTTCTATTTTTTCCTCTGTCTCTATCCTCTCTCCCTCTCTTCTTCACTTCATAAGAGATATTTCTGTCTATTTTCTCCTCTGTTTCTGTCCTCTCTCCCTCTCTTCTTCACTTCATAAGAGATATTTCTGTCTATTTTTTCCTCTGTTTCTGTCCTCTCTCCCTCTCTTTTTCATTTCATAATAGATATTTCTTTCTATTTTTCCTCTGTCTTTGTCCTCTCTCCCTCTCTTCTTCACTTCATAAGAGATATTTCTTTCTATTTTTCCTCTGTCTTTGTCCTCTCTCCCTCTCTTCTTCATTTCATAAGAGATATTTCTTTCTATTTTTCCTCTGTCTTTGTCCTCTCTCCCTCTCTTCTTCATTTCATAAGAGATATTTCTTTCTATTTTTCCTCTGTCTTTGTCCTCTCTCCCTCTCTTCTTCACTTCATAAGAGATATTTCTTTCTATTTTTCCTCTGTCTTTGTCCTCTCTCCCTCTCTTCTTCATTTCATAAGAGATATTTCTTTCTATTTTTCCTCTGTCTTTGTCCTCTCTCCCTCTCTTCTTCATTTCATAAGAGATATTTCTTTCTATTTTTCCTCTGTCTTTGTCCTCTCTCCCTCTCTTCTTCATTTCATAAGAGATATTTCTTTCTATTTTTCCTCTGTCTTTGTCCTCTCTCCCTCTCATCTTCACTTCATAAGAGATATTTCTTTCTACTATTTTCTCCTCTGTTTCTGTCCTCTCTCCCTCTCTTCTTCATTTCATAAGAGATATTTCTTTCTATTTTTTCCTCTGTCTCTGTCCTCTCTCCCTCTCTTCTTCACTTCATAAGAGATATTTCTGTCTATTTTTTCCTCTGTTTCTGTCCTCTCTCCCTCTCTTCTTCATTTCATAAGAGATATTTCTTTCTATTTTTTCCTCTGTTTCTGTCCTCTCTCCCTCTCTTCTTCATTTCATAAGAGATATTTCTTTCTATTTTTCCTCTGTCTTTGTCCTCTCTCCCTCTCTTCTTCATTTCATAAGATATATTTCTTTCTATTTTTCCTCTGTCTTTGTCCTCTCTCCCTCTCTTCTTCATTTCATAAGAGATATTTCTTTCTATTTTTTCCTCTGTCTCTGTCCTCTCTTCCTCTCTTCTTCACTTCATAAGAGATATTTCTTTCTATTTTTTCCTCTGTCTCTGTCCTCTCTCCCTCTCTTCTTCATTTCATAAGAGATATTTCTTTCTATTTTTCCTCTGTCTTTGTCCTCTCTCCCTCTCTTCTTCATTTCATAAGAGATATTTCTTTCTATTTTTCCTCTGTCTTTGTCCTCTCTCCCTCTCTTCTTCATTTCATAAGAGATATTTCTTTCTATTTTTCCTCTGTCTTTGTCCTCTCTCCCTCTCTTCTTCACTTCATAAGAGATATTTCTTTCTATTTTTCCTCTGTCTTTGTCCTCTCTCCCTCTCTTCTTCATTTCATAAGAGATATTTCTTTCTATTTTTCCTCTGTCTTTGTCCTCTCTCCCTCTCTTCTTCACTTCATAAGAGATATTTCTTTCTATTTTTTCCTCTGTCTCTATCCTCTCTCCCTCTCTTCTTCACTTCATAAGAGATATTTCTTTCTATTTTCTCCTCTGTTTCTGTCCTCTCTCCCACTCTTCTTCATTTCATAAGAGATATTTCTTTCTATTTTTTCCTCTGTCTCTGTCCTCTCTCCCTCTCTTCTTCACTTCATAAGAGATATTTCTGTCTATTTTTTCCTCTGTTTCTGTCCTCTCTCCCTCTCTTCTTCATTTCATAAGAGATATTTCTTTCTATTTTTTCCTCTGTTTCTGTCCTCTCTCCCTCTCTTCTTCATTTCATAAGAGATATTTCTTTCTATTTTTCCTCTGTCTTTGTCCTCTCTCCCTCTCTTCTTCATTTCATAAGAGATATTTCTTTCTATTTTTCCTCTGTCTTTGTCCTCTCTCCCTCTCTTCTTCATTTCATAAGAGATATTTCTTTCTATTTTTTCCTCTGTCTCTGTCCTCTCTTCCTCTCTTCTTCACTTCATAAGAGATATTTCTTTCTATTTTTTCCTCTGTCTCTGTCCTCTCTCCCTCTCTTCTTCACTTAATAAGAGATATTTATTTCTATTTTTTCCTCTGTTTCTGTCCTCTCTCCCTCTCTTCTTCACTTAATAAGAGATATTTCTTTCTATTTTTCCTCTGTCTCTGTCCTCTTTCCCTCTCTTCTTCATTTCATAAGAGATATTTCTTTCTATTTTTCCTCTGTCTTTGTCCTCTCTCCCTCTCTTCTTCATTTCATAAGAGATATTTCTTTCTATTTTTTCCTCTGTCTTTGTCCTCTCTCCCTCTCTTCTTCACTTAATAAGAGATATTTCTTTCTATTTTTTCCTCTGTCTCTGTCCTCTCTTCCTCTCTTCTTCATTTCATAAGAGATATTTCTTTCTATTTTTTCCTCTGTCTCTGTCCTCTCTTCCTCTCTTCTTCACTTAATAAGAGATATTTCTTTCTATTTTTTCCTCTGTCTCTGTCCTCTCTTCCTCTCTTCTTCACTTAATAAGAGATATTTCTTTCTATTTTTTCCTCTGTCTCTGTCCTCTCTCCCTCTCTTCTTCACTTAATAAGAGATATTTCTTTCTATTTTTTCCTCTGTCTCTGTCCTCTCTCCCTCTCTTCTTCATTTCATAAGAGATATTTCTTTCTATTTTTTCCTCTGTCTTTGTCCTCTCTCCCTCTCTTCTTCACTTAATAAGAGATATTTCTTTCTATTTTTTCCTCTGTCTCTGTCCTCTCTTCCTCTCTTCTTCACTTCATAAGAGATATTTCTGTCTATTTTCTCCTCTGTTTCTGTCCTCTCTCCCTCTCTTCTTCACTTAATAAGAGATATTTCTTTATTTTTTCCTCTGTTTCTGTCCTCTCTCCCTCTCTTCTTCATTTCATAAGAGATATTTCTTTCTATTTTTTCCTCTGTTTCTGTCCTCTCTCCCTCTCTTCTTCATTTCATAAGAGATATTTCTTTCTATTTTTCTTCTGTCTTTGTCCTCTCTCCCTCTCTTCTTCATTTCATAAGAGATATTTCTTTCTATTTTTTCCTCTGTCTCTGTCCTCTCTTCCTCTCTTCTTCACTTCATAAGATATATTTCTGTCTATTTTCTCCTCTGTTTCTGTCCTCTCTCCCTCTCTTCTTCACTTAATAAGAGATATTTCTTTCTATTTTTTCCTCTGTCTCTGTCCTCTCTCCCTCTCTTCTTCACTTCATAAGAGATATTTCTGTCTATTTTTTCCTCTGTCTTTGTCCTCTCTCCCTCTCTTCTTCACTTCATAAGAGATATTTCTTTCTATTTTCACCTCTGTTTCTGTCCTCTCTCCCTCTCTTTTTCACTTCATAGGAGATATTTCTTTCTATTTTTTCCTCTGTCTTTGTCCTCTCTCCCTCTCTTCTTCACTTCATATTTCTTTCCCTTTTTATTATCTTTCTGCCGACCCTGTTGTACCACTTCCATCCCATGTTACTTCATCTGGTCTTCACCTCATATTGTATTTTCCATTCACAGCTTTTACTTCCCCTTTTTGTGTTACTTCAACTTGTCTTCATTTCATGTTTGTTTCTATGTTTCCCTGATCCTCTTATCTCTGTCTCTCTTTTCTTCACTCTTTGGTGTGGTGTTTAGTTATAAATTACAAAAATATTCCCGTCTCCATTTGTCTCAACAGTCATTACTCAATTTTTTAGGCGACTTCACTTTTTGAAATGCTGCAACTCCCATTATTTTCGTTTGTTCTTACTCCTGGCCGAGCAAGAAACATAGGAAGGATGGCAGGTATCATTAAAAAATCACCTCATTAAGAAAACAAAATTTGTTCAGTATAGAACATTTCCTTCGTGTTTTTGGAGCACTCTGTCAACTGTCTCTTTTCAGGAAGCCTATCACGTAAAAAAAGTGACCACGGAAAGTTCCATGGATGTCTGCCACAGTCTTTGTTCTCTGTTCATCTCAAGAGAGAATCCAATCCGTCTCCCGCAATCTCCCACATACTGGTCTGTGTGCTTACACCTCGGTCCCTCCCCCCCACAAACTGTAACTCAGCTACTTTTTTAGCAATTAGCCCGAAGCAACTGTTATTGAGCTACTTTTGAGCGAACTAATTGTAACTGTGTTACTTTTCCGCGAAGTAAGTGAGCTACTTCTTGAGTAAAGAATCTGAAACTGCAACTGGTTACTTTGTCAGCAAAGTTACTGAGCTAGTTTTTGAGCAAAGAATCTGAAACTGCTACTGGTTACTTTTCAGCAAAGTAAGTGAAATACTTTTTGAGCAAAGAAACTGAAACTGGTTACTTTTTCAGCAAAGTAACTGAGATATTTTGGAGCAAAGAAACTGAAACTGGTTACTTTTTCAGAAAAGTAACTGAGCTACTTCTTGAGCAAAGAATCTGAAACTGTAACTGGTTACTTTCTCAGCAAAGTTACTGAGCTAGTTTTTGAGCAAAGAATCTGAAACTGCAACTGGTTACTTTTTCAGCAAAGTAACTGAGATACGTTTTGAGCAAAGAAACTGAAACTGGTTACTTTTACAGCAAAGTAACTGAGCTAGTTTTTCAGTAAGGAAACTGCAACTGGTTACTTTTTCAGAAAAGTAACTGAGCTACTTTTTGAGCAAAGAATCTGAAACTGCAACTGGTTACTTTTTCAGAAAAGTAACTGAGCTACTTTTTGAGCAAAAATCTGAAACTGCAACTGGTTACTTTTCAGCAAAGTAACTGAGCTACTTTTTGAGCAAAGAATCTGAAACTGCAACTGGTTACTTTTTCAGCAAAGTAACTGAGATATTTTTGAGCAAAGAATCTGAAACTGCAACTGGTTACTTTTTTAGCAAAGTAACTGAAATGCTTTTTGAGCAAAGAAACTGAAACTGCAACTGGTTACTTTTTCAGTAAAGTAACTGAGATATTTTTGAGCAAAAAAACTGAAACTGCAACTGGTTACTTTTTCAGTAAAGTAACTGAGATACTTTTTGAGCAAAAAAACTGAAACTGCAACTGGTTACTTTTTCAGTAAAGTAACTGAGATATTTTTGAGCAAAAAAACTGAAACTGCAACTGGTTACTTTTTCAGTAAAGTAACTGAGATACTTTTTGAGCAAAAAAACTGAAACTGCAACTGGTTACTTTTTCAGTAAAGTAACTGAGATATTTTTGAGCAAAAAAACTGAAACTGCAACTGGTTACTTTTTCAGCAAAGTAACTTACATACGTTTTGAGCAAAGAATCTGAAACTGTAAATGGTTACTTTTTCAGCAAAGTAACTTAGATACTTTTCGAGCAAAGAAACTGAAACTACAACTGGTTAATTTTTCAGCAAAGTAACTTAGATACGTTTTGAGCAAGGAAACCGAGACCAAGTTACTTTTAGCCCAAAGTAACTGTATTTAGCCACTTTTTAGCAAATTACTGTGTTTCATTTTAGCAAAGGAATTGAGCTACTTTTTGAACAAAGTAACTGCAACTGAATTACTTTTGAGCAAAGTAACTGTGTTACTTTTTCAACAAATTAGTTAGAATTGAGTTACTTTTTTAGCAAGGTAACAAACTGTTAGTGGATACTTTTTCAGCAAAGTGATTGAGCTACCTTTTGAGGAAAATAACTGTAACTTTGTTACTTTTTCAGCAAGTAACTGAGCTACTTTTTTGAGCAAATTAATTGTAACTAAGTTACTTTTTTAAAATGTAACTTTCCCAATTGGAAATGATAATGGTTACTTCTTTTTCAATTATAAATCCCACGAGCAGATTAGAATGCGTTCCAGTCAAACCGAGCTTGACCTTTGACCCTGTCGCAGTCTCGTGCATGACCTCCTCCCGTGCGGACAAGGGCGTGCCGCCTCCTCTGGGGGAAAGGGGCAATCGTGCCAATGCTACTGTGCGTGCTGTGCGCAAGCATCCAGTCCTATAGCAGTGTTGCCAACCGTCACATTAAAAAAATCCCAGGTGAAATAGTCATGCAACATCTCAAACAGGCAGGCAGCTAAGCGGAATAAGAAAGTAAGCGACGTTGCACAACGGTAGAAGTGGCGAGACCGAGACGTTCTCGTAAAAATCGAGACCAGATCGAGACTTGGTGTCCCAAGATCGGTGTTTGTTACTTAGACCCTATTTTGTTTGTACTTATTATAAAGTCAGTCCATTAGTTGTGGTGTGCTGCGTAGTTGCATACATACGGAATAAAATTTACTTAAATTAGGCACACACAGGAGATGCACTTCGTAGATGTTTCAGCGAAGAATGCAGGCTCGAACAGGACTCGAATCCGGGTCTCTGGCCATTGCAATGCTACAGTAGCCAGGGACCCGGGTTCGGTTCCTGGTCGAGCCAGCATTTTTCGCTGAAAAAGCTACGGAATAACATTAGTTTTTAAGATGGCTCGGAGCACAGGCGGATGTAGATTTTTCCTTGGAGGGGCAGAGAATATGCTGTAACTTGAAATATAACTATACAGATTTTTCGATATATTAAAACCAGCATAAAAATTATGTATATTTTCACATCAAGGCCACTGCAAGATCCAATTTGTTAGAAAAATCAATTGGGATTGGTCCTTAAAAATAGAATCAGAACCACTGTACCTCCGCCAGCAAACTATCCCAGGAGCCTTTGATTATAAGGTGATAGAACTGATAGACTTTCGTCTATTGGTAGTTCTAATTGATAGCTTCATTTCCTCAGACGATACGGTCACAAATATGGGAGATATTTGTCCCGACTTCGCTTTTCGGTGTCGACTTAGGTATTTAAGTGCCTAGTAAATATAGTATCGATTAATTATTATTATTATTTTTACAAAATCTTGAATTATTATTTCACTGTCATGAAGGAATTGGTCCAATATTTTTTGTTCGTTGTAATATAATGCTATCAATACTTTTTATAATAGTCATATCTTGTGAGAGGGGAACGTGCCCCCGTGCCCCTCCCACTAAATTCGCCAATGGCTTAGGCAGTGCTTTCCAAAGTGGGCGCCGTGGCTGGCCTACAGGGGCGCCGCGGAATGTTTCAATATTTTCACTGAAATAAAACTTATTCCAAATAGGTGCTTATTTAGTACTTTTTACGCATAAAGGTCTCCCCGATGGGGCAGTGGTAGCGTCGTCGCCTTGTAATCAAGGGGTCCCGGGTTCGATTCCCGGTGGAGGCACATAGTGGTTCGGATCCCACTTTAAACTGTAGGTCTAGTCCCGATTAGCCTTACTGTGCATAAAGTGGACTTAAAACAACAAATCAATCCAATCCAATCCAATTTTTACGCATAAAATGATTCTGAATTTGAAATATGTGTTGTTGTTTTTTTAACTTAAGACAAGCAACCTAGCCACACTAACTGAGAGTTGCAAGTGTTAGATAAGCCAATATTCTGACTTGGGCGTCGCGGAGAGATCTTGAAACACTATGCGCGCCGTGAGAGGAAAAGATTTGGGAACCTCTGGCTCAGAGTGTCGAAACGACTCGGCATCGAGACCGAGACGAGAGTGAGATTTGCTTGCAAATCGAGTCGAGACAGGCATTGACAACTCGAGACGACACGGAGGGACTGACAAGTCTCATCTCGCCACGACGCCATCTCTACACAACAAGACTTTGATGGCCACCAAGTGCCCTTTCATCGGGGGGTTCTCAAACGTTTTGGGCCTGCGCCCCCCCACCCTTTGCGTCCTCAAATTAGTCCACGCCCCCTCCCTCTAGGCGTAATGAATTATTGATGTACAAAACTGTGCTGTTAGGGTTAATAAATCTAACTCAAAGAATATTTTACAATGCTTTTATTATTACAGATATTAAAAAATACAAATACTTGTTTTGTTGATAGAACATTTTCATTAATTAATAAAAGTGCTTAATAGGCCTACATTACAAAGCATTCTTCCTTCACTGCAGTTAAAATTTCAAGCTACATCATTTGGTTTTATTTCTTAAGAACACAATGAGTGACAGAGAGAACTATTGCAGGAGCTTCTTTCCGGAGGCCTAGACAAGGGGTTTGTGTTTGCCACAACTTTTTTTGGGGGGGGGGTAATTCATGTATATATTTTCATTGCTCACCACGCCTCCCCTGAAATTCTCCAACGACTCCCCAGGGGGGCGCGCCCCCCTGGTTGAGAACCCCTGGGGTAAATGATCATCGAATCAAATCGTCTCTATTTTCTGTAGGGATGGTCAGATCCGAATGAAATATTATCCGGATTTTCGGATGACGCATAATCCCGGTTTAAAATTATCCTATATCCGTTTCCGATAATTCGGATATGTACGAATAATTCGGATATCTTGAGAATTCGGAAATCCTCCGGAATCCCTAGTTCGGATCGCCGTATATGTGCATAAAGTGGAATTAAAACTAGAAAAAGCAAACTAAATGTTATAATTTGTATCTTGCTTCAATTTGGCACGGGAAGGTTGTGAATATGGAAGAACGGCTGCTTCAAAGAACCCTCCTCGCTTTGCATCCTTGGAACCGAAAGCAGATACACCTTGCGGCAGCAGCCTCCGACAGACGACAGATTTGTGCGAGGCACCCCCGCCCCTGGAGACTCTTTCGGAGTCGTTAGCAGAACCGCAGACTCGCGGGGGAGAGCGAAATTCCTGCGGCCTGCTCGACTGTGACAATTGGTAATGTCCCACATGGTTTCTGGGGAGCCATGTTATGCGGTCTCCTTCGCAGACGGGAGCCGTGTCGACGACATCTCCCCGTGGAATTCTTTCGCACGTGTCATCATTGCCAAATTTACCCTAGCTGGTCCGAGGAAGACCCCGCTAGCGTGATATTCCTGTTGGAATCTCTGCTTCTGCGTTTACCCCTGAAAGGGAAGTGGAATTAAAAATAATGTGGAGAGACCTTACTTCAGTACTCGGTTCAGGACCAATGATCTGCGTGAGTTTCCCATCCTCATTTCAAGATCCTGGCTCACTCGAAGCCGGAGACAAACCTTCCTTCAATCATCAATTCAGAATCGAGTGTCACCCTTCAACTTCCATGTAAGGGAAGTTGAATTGAAAATAATGTGGATCGGAGAGACCTTACTTCAGTACTCAGATCAGGACCAATGGTCTGCGTGAGTTTTCCCATCCGCATTTCAAGATCCTGGCTCACTTGAAGCCGGAAACAAACCTTCCTTCAATCATCAATTCAGAACCGAGTGTCACCCTTCAACTTCCATTTAAGGGAAGTTGAATTGAAAAGAATGAGGATCGGAGAGACCTTACTTCAGTACTCAGTTCAGAACCAATGATCTGCGTGAGTTTTACCATCCTCATTTCAAGATCCTGGCTCACTCGAAGCCGGAGACAAACCTTCCTTCAATCATCAATTCAGGACCGAGTGTCACCCTTCAACTTCCACGTAAGGGAAGTTGAATTGAAAAGAATGTGGATCGGAGAGACCTTACTTCAGTACTCGGTTCAGGACCAATGGTCTGCGTGAGTTTTCCCATCTGCATTTCAAGATGCTGGCTCACTCGAAGCCGGAGACAAACCTTCCTTCAATCATCAATTCAGGACCGAGTGTCACCCTTCAATTTCCATGTAAGGGAAGTTTAATTGAAAAGAATGTGGATCGGAGAGACCTTACTTCAGTACTCAGTTCAGGACCAATGATCTGCGTGAGTTTTACCATCCTCATTTCAAGATCCTGGCTCACTCGAAGCCGGAGACAAACCTTCCTTCAATCATCAATTCAGAACCGAGTGTCACCCTTCAACTTCCACGTAAGGGAAGTTGAATTGAAAATAATGTGGATCGGAGAGGCCTTACTTCAGTACTCAGTTCAGGACCAATGGTCTGCGTGAGTTTCCCATCCTCATTTCAAGATCCTGGCTCACTCGAAGCCGGAGACAAACCTTCCTTCAATCATCAATTCAGGACCGAGTGTCACCCTTCAACTTCCATGTAAGAGAAGTTGAATTGAAAAGAATGTGGATCGGAGAGACCTTACTTCAGTACTCAGTTCAGGACCAATGGTCTGCGTGAGTTTTCCCATCCGCATTTCAAGATCCTGGCTCACTCGAAGCCGGAGACAAACCTTCCTTCAATCATCAATTCAGGACCGAGTGTCACCCTTCAACTTCCATATAAGGGAAGTTGAATTGAAAAGAATGTGGATCGGAGAAACCTTACTTCAGTACTCAGTTCAGGACCAATGGTCTGCGTGAGTTTCCCATCCTCATTTCAAGATCCTGGCTCACTTGAAGCCGGAGACAAACCTTCCTTCAATCATCAATTCAGGACCGAGTGTCGCCCTTCAACATCCATGTAAGGGAAGTTGGATTGAAAAGAATGTAGATCGGAGAGACCTTACTTCGGTACTCAGTTCAGAACCAATGATCTGCGTGAGTTTTACCATCCTCATTTCAAGATCCTGGCTCACTCGAAGCCGGAGACAAACCTTCCTTCAATCATCAATTTTAGAACCGAGTGTCACCCTTCAATTTCCATGTAAGGGAAGTTGAATTGAAAAGAATGTGGATCGGAGAGACCTTACTTCAGTACTCAGTTCAGGACCAATGAACTGCGTGAGTTTTCCCATCCGCATTTCAAGATCCTGGCTCACTCGAAGCCGGAGACAAACCTTCCTTCAATCATCAATTCAGGACCGAGTGTCACCCTTCAATTTCCATGTAAGGGAAGTTTAATTGAAAAGAATGTGGATCGGAGAGACCTTACTTCAGTACTCAGTTCAGGACCAATGAACTGCGTGAGTTTTCCCATCCTCATTTCAAGATCCTGGCTCACTTGAAGCCGGAGACAAAAATTCCTTCAATCATCAATTCAGGACCGAGTATCACCCTTCAACTTCCATGTAATTTTTTTGCATCCTCAGTTCAGCATACTACCTGAAATGAGCCTCAGTCGACTCTTACTTAAGTCTTGAATTCATGCTCGAACACAGCCTGTGCTGTCATGTGATTGCTTGCTTCATAAATTCAGGATCTACGTATCTTGTGCGAGCCCTAAGTTAGTCTCAGAAAATCCTTAACTTCATTCAATGTTCAATTTCTCCCGTTGTGAATCATACCAAAACGAATATTGGTTTCAATTTATTTAGTAAAATAGATATAACACTCATTTCAATTGCAGAAACAAATAACAGAACCCTTATTATGAAAAATATTTTGTTGGAAATGTAGGAATTTTCAAACACTATTTTTTTTTAAGAAAAAATTTAAAGAAAAGTAAATGATTTAAATGTTTGGAAGTTGCAGAAAAGATAATCTCTACAGAAATAATATACGCACCATCTGTTGGTGAATATGTGAAAGTCTTCCTACAATGTCTAGATGTACTGTTGTAATAATTTTCAACCAGATCCGTTCTGGCCGTGGTAAACAATGCGCGCTTAATTGTTCTTGGAATATATGTAGATCAAATTGGCAATATTGTAACTTATATTTACAATGTGGAAATTGTGCATTAGAGATATAAAAATTGATAACACAAGCATACATTGTTGAATGTTTATCTCAATATCAAGGGTGTATGATTGATATTCACCTTCTTGTGATGGTCATAGGAGCTGCTGTAATTGCGCAAGCAACACTGATGCAAAGGTCCTGTCACTTCTGGCTGATATGTTGGAAATTAACAGAAACACTGACCGACAGTGAAAGAGCATTGAAGGTAATGATTCCTTCTCCACGTTGACGCTCCAGCTCACTCCTCTACCGATCCTCCCTACTCGTCAGACATAGCCTCAGCGGAATTTCACATAAACTTAAATTTAATAATAATTCCAGCCGACCTCCGTGGCGGAGTGGTTAGCAGAGCATGCTATGACACCAAGGAAATCACCGCCCGGGCATGGGTGTTCTTTGAAAGTGTCCCTTTATCAATATCATCATATCATCACTCATCCTCATCGTCGCGATCAGCCATAAATGCTGAAAAGCGACGCTAAATAAATATCAAATCGAATTAATTAATTCGTTGATAACAGCAACAGGAATTTAAAAAATGACGTCCGAATATTTAAAAGATACGAATGGATAGAAATGTATATGGGATAACGAAATTTGTCGATTTTCCAATGCTTGAAGAAAAATATATTGGAGCTACGTTTCAAGCATGTAAAGGAATAAATCAACCATGTTTCTACAGGGTATCTCATAAGTAATAGCGCAAACGGACACAGGTGAAAGTATACGATAATAGAAGCAAAAAAGTCTCAGTAAACATGGGTCTGCAAACGAGCCGTTTTCGAGATAATCGCGAAGCCGTTACTGACTTCATTGCTTGTAAACGTCCCCCTAGTTGGTAAAATGCTAATAATGTGTGCGAATGTGTGGTTAGAAGCCGTCACTGATTGCATTTTGTAAACACCGAGTGTCAACTCCTTGCGCGTTCCGAGGTTTGCTATTTGTTTACAAAACAGAACATTTCCGAGAGGTGGCGTTGCAATCAAACAGAACATTTCCGAGAGGTGGTACGGATCGTTTGCAGACCCATGTTTACTCAGACTTTATTGCTTCTATTATCGTGTACTTTCACCTGTGTCAGTTTGCGCTATTACTTTTGAGACACCCTGTATATCATTTACGCAATCATGTAATTAATGGCAAGAAATAGTACTTTTGTTTATTGAATCCGTTTAAATTAATCGTACGTTCAATTCCGGTCCCTGGAAATGTCCCGGAGGCTCAAGGAAGACAAATTTTATTTACCGTGCTTAACAAGGAGGCTTTCAGCAATATCAAGCAGGAGAGGGCATTAAGAACGCCTTCGAAAAACAAACGCCGGTCGACAAATTGTCGGAGGAGAAATGCAATTTGAGAACAACTTCATTTGAACCTGTTCCAAGTGCTTGGGATTTTCCCACCCGCGCGCCCTTTGAAGTGGGGGAGACTGCGAGGTGCCAACATGGTGGACAGTGACGATAACCTCATTTTCTAAGAAATTCCCTCTCACGAGCCGAAATTTCCCCTTCTTATTTAGAATTTTCACATTTTTAGGTAACATTTCTCGTTTCGAAGGGAAATTACTCACTTCTCTTTTGCGCATTGACCTTTCAAAGTTGAATCCAAACCACTGTGCAGTTTGTGTCTACCGGGATCGACCTCTGTCGGGACCCTTGGATTACTAAAGCTCATTTCCAGTCTTACGGCGGCCGCTCTATATGTTGGCAAGGGAAGTGAGGAGCAGGGAAGCGACCAATCCAGCGCGATAAGATACGCTGCAGCCTGTAGAACGAGGTGAACGTAGTAGTTAATTCCCGCATGTAGAGCGCCCGCCGGAAGATTTGAAAAGACCTATAGGTAGGGACATTGAATTTTTGCGATGCGCGAAATCGCGAAATGTGAAAAAAAGATGCAATTTTCGACTTTCTGCACGTAACTATACCCCCCATGATGAAATATGCATGAGTTTTATTTGCGAAGTAATGCGAAATGTGTGTTTTTCCACGAAATGAACGCTTTTTCGCTAAATAACCGTGAAATATCATCAAATTAAGTAGAAAACACGCAAAAACCGGCAATCGAGGTTGTGCGCGCAAACTGTCCATTTGCCTAAAGATTCCTACCACTTGCAGCTGAAGAACGTTTTATCTTCGATCACATCAGGAAGACGCTGCAAATTGGGATTTCCCATGCACATAATCTCAGTTCGAAAACTTCGCTCCCTGTCAAGCTGCATTCCTTTCTTTCCCCGAATGTCTACTCAACTTCCAGTTTCATTGAACATGCTAGCTGTAGCAGCGATAAGATTAGTCTGTTTCCGCACATCAAGGGAAACAATGGTGTCATTTGTGTACATTCATGAATGAATTTTGTTTATCATCATGTGATTTTTAATATGTGTTTGTTTATGTGCAGTAGTGATTATTTTATTTGTTGGACAGCAAGGATATCCTTTAAATACATACAATGAATAAATCACTTGAGACATGCAATTTAGAAATGAAGTGATTTTGTGTTGATGTTTTGTTTTTGGTTGGACAGCTAAGTACTTGTGTATGTGTACAGTATATAAAAATGAAGTAGTTTATCAATTTATAGCTCTTTTGTATGTTGTTTCCTCTCATAATGAAAAAGTGTGTGCCAATTATTTTTTTTTCACCGCTGGTATATACCGCTGATCTAACATTTTATTTACCGCTCTCCTCAGTTTTTATTTACCATAAATTTGTCTCCCTACCTATAGGCGACCTTAAAGTTTATCCTCTAAGGTTAGTTTATTTTCCTAAGCACATTTTCTCTCGCATAAAAGGACGTATAAATGTGATCCAAATTAATTAATAACTTCAGTTTTAATTACATATTTAATGAATAAAAAATGCAAATTGCTGGTGGTATGGAACAGAAATTGCGAAAAAACTATATGAATGAAATGCATCTTCTTTCAGTCCAAAAATGTTTTTCTCTCGTTTCAGGGATGGTTCAAATATATTTATTTACTATTTTTTTTAAATTTCTTTACTACAGAAAGGATATTTAAGAGGTGATGAGGTGATGATGATTCGAATCGAGTAAAAACGTAGTCGAAAGAAGGTGAAGTAGCAAAAAAAAAGCCCTTAAGACCTCAAAAAATACTAAAAAAGGACCAATACGCCAAAAAACGCCGAAAAAGGCAAAAAAGAACAAATAAAACCCACCTATTTCTTGACCCAAAATTAACATATATTATGTTGGGCCTCGTCTTCGGACACTAGGAAAAAAAAAGGATTTTTCAACTTCCGAGCCCGAATCATGACCTTATATAGAGAGAAATGATAGATGGTGTTCAACCTACTGCCGTTCAAAAAATGTAGTTTTAACAGTTATGATTTGATTGTTACTATTTATTATATTACTAATTAACTCTAAAATTGTAACCCATAAAGTTTTCTTTCTAAACAAATTAGATATTCATATTAGCTTGATATAGGCCTAATAATTTTGGAACAGGCTTTTTCATAAATAATAGAATTATCTCGGCTCTTAAAACAGTAGAATTTATTAATGATAGGATATCATATGCAGTTTTACAGGGTAGGTGGTGTAAAATTACTTTAATAAACATACATGCACCAACGGAAGATAAAGATGATAATACTAAAGATGATTTTTATACAGAGTTAGAACAGGTCTTTGATAAATTTTCTCAGTATGATATGAAAATTCTGTTAGGTGACTGTAATGCACAGATTGGCAAAGAAGAGACATTTAAACCCACGATTGGTAAAGAAAGTCTTCATGAATTAAGTAATGATAATGGTATAAGATTGATTACTTTTGCAACCTCAAAGAATTTAATTGTGAAAAGTACCACTTTTAAACATAAAGATATCCATAAATATACCTGGTCTTCTCCAGATGGTAAAACTCATAATCAGATAGATCATATTCTCATTGATAAGAGAAGGCATACTAGTATAATTGACGTTCGTACACATAGAGGTGCTGACTGTGCCAGTGACCATTATTTAGTAATTGCTAAATTAAGAGAAAGACTCTCAGTGATAAATCATAAGCAACAAAATCTAAAAGTTCTAAAATTTGATACAGGAAAGTTTGCTGATGAAAGAATTAAGAAAGATTACCAAATTAAACTGTCAAATAGATTTGAGGTTTTGCAGGATTTAAATGATGATGAAAATATAAATGAAACAGACGTAAACAAGAATTGGGAGCACATACGTAATGCAATAGAATCAGCAGCTAAGGAAAGTATAGGATACCATAAACCGAGAAAAAGTAAGCCATGGTTTGATAATGAATGTCATAATCTAATAGAAATAAGAAATCAGGCTAGACTTAGGTGGTTAAATAACTCGGATGATACAAATCTAAGCAATTATAATAGAATAAAGCGAGAAGTTAACCGCACGTTTAGAAGTAAAAAAAGAGATTACTTGAAAAGCAAAATTAACGAAATTGAAACAAACAGCAAAAATAAAAATATCAGAGATTTATATAAAGGTGTAAATGAATTTAGAAAGGGGTGGCAACCTAAAGTAAACTTGATAAAAGATAAAGACGGTGATTTTCTAGCTGACCCAAGCGATATTCTAAATAGATGGAAGAACTACTTTAATGACCTTTTAAATGTCCATGTAGGAGATAAATCAGAAGTAAATGAAGTACACACAGCAGAACCTTTAGTTCCAGAACCTAACTTGACTGAAGTTAAAGATGCTATTAAAAGGCTTAAGAATAACAAAGCACCTGGCATTGATTTAATACCAGCTGAGTTAATTAAATATGGTGGAAATTCATTAATATGTCAAATTCATAAATTAATTTGTTTAATATGGAATAAAGAAGAAATCCCTCAACAGTGGAAAGAATCCATAATTTTTCCTGTGTTTAAAAAAGGTGATAAAATGAACTGCAATAATTACCGTGGAATTTCTCTACTCTCAACAACATACAAAATATTGTCTAACATTCTTTTAACAAGACTAACCCCATATGCTAATGAAATTATAGGTGATTATCAATGTGGATTTAAACGTAACAGATCAACTACAGATCAAATTTTTCACATCAGACAGACACTTGAAAAAAAGTGGGAATATAATCAAAATGTCCATCAGCTATTCATTGATTTCAAAAAAGCATATGATTCGGTCAAAAGAGATAAATTATATAATATATTAGTAGAGTTTGGAATACCTAAGAAACTTGTTAGTATGATAAAAATATGCACCAGTGAAACAGAAAGTAAAATTCGTGTGGGTAATAATATGTCTGACAAATTTATAATTCATGATGGGTTAAAACAAGGAGATTCATTATCTCCATTGCTCTTTAATTTTGCCTTGGAATATGCTGTTAGGAAAGTAAAAGAAACTAAAGAAGGACTAAAATTAAATGGTGTGACTCAGTTGTTAGCATATGCAGATGATGTAGACTTACTGGGGGATGATGTGAATACAATTAAGAATAATGCTAAAATATTTTTCAAAACTGCTAAAGAGATAGGTTTGGAAGTTAACAAAGAGAAAACTAAATATATGTTTACAGGCCGAAACCAAGTGTTAGGTAATAATCAAAATCTAATTATTGATAACAACTCGTTTGAACCAGTTTCCAAATTCAAATACTTAGGAGTAATATTAACAAGTGAAAATTATATTAAAGAAGAAATAAAAAGTAGGCTTAATTCAGGAAATGCATGTTACTTCTCTCTTCATAAACTTTTGTCTTCTCGTTTAATATCTAAGAAACTAAAAGTTAAAATATACAAAACAGTAATTTTGCCTGTAGTCTTATATGGGTGTGAAACGTGGTCCCTTACATTGAAAGAGGAACATAAATTGAGAGTATTTGAAAATAAGATCCTTAGGAAAATCTTTGGACCTAAAAGGGATGAGGAGACAGGTGAGTGGAGAAGGTTACATAATTTAGAACTACATAATTTGTACTCATGTCCAGATATTATTAGAATAATTAAATCAAGAAGACTTAGGTGGGCAGGCCATGTGGCACGAATGGGAGAGGAAAGAGGAGTTTACAGGATTCTTGTTGGGAAACCTGATGGTAAGAGACCTGTAGGAAGGCCAAGACGAAGATGGAGGGACAACGTTGAGATGGACCTAAAGGAAATCGGTAGGGATGGAAAAGAGTATATAGATCTTGCTCAAGATAGGGACAGATGGAAGGCCTGTGTTGCTGCAGCCATGAACCTTCGGGTTTAAGAAGGCTAGAGAGTTAGTTAGTTAGGCCTACTTTAATTATATCAACCATAATAGTATTGTTTGTATATGTAACTATATTAGACTTGGGCTTTTATTTTCAAAATCCTAGTTTTATATCTTTGAATTGGATTTGTAATTTGACTTATGCACAGAAAGGCTAAATGGAATTGCAGTTGAAAATGGAAACCCAATGGCCTCACCCGGGTATTGAACTCGGTACTCCTTAGTTACAATGCGACGACGTCATCACTACGCCACCGGTAAGCTACTTTTTTGTATGTGTGTGTGATGTGACTTTAAAAATCGTTTCAACCAATGTAATGGTTCTGAACAATTTTCAGATGTTTATTTGATGACCCAATTAGAGGCCTCGACCCGTTAAATCCTTCACTTATTCAATTGAATTGAATTATTGTTTTAAGTCCACTTTATGCCCAGTAAGTCTAATCGAGACTGGACCTACAGTTTAAAGTGGAATCCAAACCACTATGTGCCTCCACCGGGTATCGAACCCGTGACCCCTTGATTATAAGGCAACGGCGTTATCACTATTACCATCGGGGAGGCAAACCCTTCACTTATATACGACCACCTTATTAAAAGATTTTTCGGTTTTCTAAGATTTGTTTTTCTTATGAGTAAAATTCCCACAATGAAAAAGTTCAAATGAAGCCAAATCAGAAAAAAAATCCTGTGCTGAGAACATATATATGTAATCGGAGGGAATTTTTTTCTACAACCGGGATAAATTTCCCGAGGTGAGGGAATTTTTTTACTTCGTGGGAAATTTTCGTACGCTGAGGGAAATTTTCACTACCGTCACTGATGAGGAAGAGCCTTCCGATTCCAACAAGCGACCTTCCAAGTTTCAGGGATAAGTGGATCAACCGATCTACGTGCCAAGAGACTTTTTTTCGCCCTATTCTTGACTCCTCCCACTTCCGGTTTTCTCTTTTTTTCCCCTTTCTTTTCGTCTTCTCTTCCCTCCACCTACATTTCTGAAAAGAGCGACATACCTGCAGATGTCTGAGCCGCCATTGTATTTCAGATCTCAATACGCGACAAAGGAAGTTCTGCATCTGGAAGCAGTGAGCAAAAAACTTATTTTTTGTGCCTGGACCTTGAGTCTGAAACTTTCCTCTGTGTCAACATTTAACTTGGAAGTGTGATCAGGGAGGATCGTAAAAATACTGCAGATAGAGGGACATTATTTCCATAACATCTTTGGCTGGTATGCATTAGAAGCTTCGGAACGAGTCGCAACTCTCCAAGCAGCCAATCAACGAAGCGATCCGCTGACGTCATCTCAACCTAGAACCTATCGCCAAGCCCCTGGTCAAGCTCCACACGCCCACTAGGCTCGCTAGACAGACTCGCGTAGTCTCTGGAGATGTAAAAGTAATTCGACTCTACCTGAGTATAAAGTTATCAGCCATGGCAAGGGAATATGATATTAGGTCATGCCTTTCGATTGGTTTGCGATACTTCTCCACCTGTTACCAACCTCGGCTAGTTTTCTTACTTCTTGGTAACTCCTATGCCTCTTATGTCGAATGCTTTACCTTTCTGCTATGGCATTCTTTAGAGGGCAACGTGCCGAAACTGGGGGAGGGGCGTCAAGGACAGTTTACTTTCTATTGGTACATAAGGTTTAGCATAGTGCGGGGGCAATTACCCCCACGCGCCCCCCTTAATCGCAGCCACTGGTTACTAAGCTTGTGAAGTTATACTAAAAAGTTTTCCACGTTCTAAGCATGCAACCCTTTTTGTTCCACCAATTGTAATGGAAAAACGTTAAAAAATAAGAGATTAAAAAAGATAAAATTGCAATTTGTGATTACCATGGACTTCCCTGGCATAGTATATTTATTTATTTATTTCGTCTTCTTTTACATGGCGAAGTTAAGGCTGTGGAGCCTTTTCTTCCACTTGACCATGTTTACAAAAAAAATTGAATATGAAATAATTAAAATATTGAAAAAAAGAAAGAAAGAAATATAAAAATTACAGAGAAATAAAAAATACAAAGAAAAATTACATATAAGAAAGGTAATCTAACCTATAGATACGGGCACACACACTCACACACACACATACATATTTTTGCCCTTACACACGTACAAGCAAATACATAACACTACACTTACTTAAGCACAGTTCAATATTACACATACTTAAAACACAGTCCAAAACGATATACTTTGACGATAATTCATCTTAACTATTACGCTAAATAATTTTTGTGCCTTACGTCCTTCTTACGTCCATGCATTCTTCTCCTTTTTTTCTGACCGGATTAAACGAAGTCCGGCTTATCGGGGTTCGGATTAACGAGGTTTTACTGTATGATAATTCATATTACCATGATAAGAAAAACAAACCAGCAATACAATAGAATGGGGATGCTGATGAACTCCCCCCGTAGATCCTATGTCTTCAGAACGACCAAATTTCAATTTGAGTTTTGAAAGGCAGAGATATTATTTTTCTTTAGAGTAATAGTATTACATATGGCAACACTGTTTCAAGATACAGTGAGTGGAGGAATTTTGCTTGACTGATGAGATTACAAATTCTCGTCTTCTGAACCCAAGATCAGTGTATTATTTTGTTATCATTAGCATGGTCTAAGCATAATTCAGCAGACTAATATTAAAGTTATAATAAAATTAGAATTTACTTGTTGAATGATTTGAAATCAGAAGACCAAATCTGGGGGCAAATCAACCCACAATAATAATAATAAAAAAAAATTGCTGGTTTGTCATTATAATGGACACGACTCAGTCATTAGCATGGAGCATGGAATTGTCAATAATTAAATGAAAAGTTAATGGTGCCTACATAGCATCAAAATATTACACATCTAGTATCAAGAAAAAATATACAGGGTGTACACGATGAAACTCCAGGGATTTGACACAATGTTAAAAAATCAGAAAATAACGACAATCCAGCCTTTTGTATTTGGTGCCATATACGCTCAAGTTTGTGTGTATGTTTGTTTTTAGTTCGCGTGCGGCATGCTTGGCAGCGCTGTCGTCGCTTTTGTGAAAATGACGTCTTCTCAAGAGAAAGCACACGCTGTGATATGGTTTGCGGACTCAAAATCAATTTTTACGGTGCAGCGTAAGTTTCGGCGTGTCTTTAACAAAACGCCGCCAACGGACAAGAGCATCAGGGCATGGTGTAGAAGCCAGGGGGAGGAACGTCACGATGACAGAGTTGAGCAAGTTCGTGGCTATCTTCTGGCCACCACGTAACCCAGATATCACTCCTCTGGACTTCTTCCTCTGGGGGTATGTTAAGGACGCAGTTTACTCAACGATGGTGCCATACGTGAATGCCTTGCGTGACCAAATTGTTGCTGCCATTGATACCACGTGACGACGTGCTGCAGCGCGAAGTGGAATTCCGGCTGCACATTCTTCGTGTCACTAAAGGTGCTCACAAAGAAGTGTGATAATTTTTTGTAGGAAACTTCTTGAGTTGCTCTTTGCAATAAAATTACCAAAAAATGTGCAGGTGTGTTCGTTTTAATTTCTCATCACTTCAAAATCACGGAGGTTCATCGTGTAAACCCTGTATAACTTTCCGATCTTCAATATTTTTTTTTTTTTGCATGGCAAGATTGTAAAATGACTCTTTTTGGTTGTTTAAAACAAACGACATGATGCAACACACACATAACTCCTTGCAGAGAAGCGAGTATTTGAGCATTTAGATGTTCCATTATTATTGTCGGTGACTGTACCTCTAATGTAGGTTTTTTGGGGAAATTCATTATTTTTGAACTGGTAACGGCAGTTGAAGTTGCCGAGTGGGGGGTTCCAGAACGTGACGTCACGCCACTGGTGAAGTAGCAGGTTTCAACCCTTCCCCTTTAAACCATTCACATATCGCCATCCGACACATGTCGCATATCCTGTTTAATATTTTTGCATTAAAGCAGAGCTTCGTAAGTTATATGCTGAGCTACGTTCCTGACAGTGTAAGTGGCAACCATGATACCTTCCCAATAGCGTAGTGGTAAACCTATCACCTTGCAATCAAGGTGCTCTGGGTTCGATCCTGGTGGAGGCACATTGCTCGAATCCTATCTAAAAGTGTGGTTCCAGTCTCGATTAGCCTATCTGAGCATAAGGTGGAAAACGTTTGGGCACCGTTAATCTGTTCCGCGTGGTTCCATACACATAATATAAAAATGTTAGATATCCGAGGAGTCGTGGCGTCAAAACGAGGCTCAAACGAGGAATATAAGATACTTTGTTTCACCTTGCTGTCCTCTTCAAGTTGCGAAGGTATGGAGGTGTAGAATGGCGACATCTTGTGGGATATTTTACCATTATTGTTAGTGATTGTATCAGCCCCTAATATTATATGTGTATGGTCAGAAGGAAAAAAGGTAAGTTAACGCACGTCAAACTCCAGAAAAATGAACTTTTAACTGTAAAACGTTACTGGACATATAAATGGAAAAAGTAGTATATATACACACAGGGTGTCATCTTAACGGCGCCCACAGACTACAGAAACGTATAGAGGACATCAAAAGAAACAACTTTTCTCAGTAACATTTTTCTCGTTGGTGCGTCATTTCGGCGCTACAGTTGTTAAAAAAAAAATCCCTTTTTGCCGCCTGAATGCTGGCAACCCAACACAACATTTCATTGCATTTGAGACGTCATTTCCTGTCGTGGAGCGATGCGTGTCAGGGTTGCCAGGAACAGAAATATTCTATGAAAAATGACATAGCTACAACCTGCCACATTACGTACCGTAAAACAAAGCGATGAAACGTGTTCTGTAATCGAACAAAAGTGAAAAAACTATACGAAAAATGATAGAAAAACAATGTGGAAGTGGTAATATCGAATTTTGTCTCAGTGTACAAGTCTCTACGCAAGTAGGACTCGAGAGGGGTCGACCAATGAACGCAGGAGAGGGGAAGTGCGTGCACGGAGGGGAAAACGCAGGGTACTAGTATAGTATGGGGGTGACACCTATTTATCATATATTTCGCACTTTTTTACATTGCTAACGTACTATTTTGGAATGCGGAACATTTACTAAGGTGAAATAATGCATTTCTAACTAAGATAATGTATATTTCTTACATTTACGAGTACTTACTATTAGGCCTACTTGTTATTTCGATTCTGTAACACACATTATGGCGACAGTGTACTGGTTCATCGCGCGTTGTGCGAGTGTTTTGTCGATTTATGCAGTGTTGCAACTTCGTTCACCGGAAAATACCTACTTTCGTGCCCGGATTTGAAATTATGCTAATACATCGCAAACCATTGACGTTAGCCTCACAAACCATTGACGTTAGCCCCAAAAACCATTCACGTTAGCCCCAAAAACCATTGACGTTAGCCCCAAAAACAATTATCCGTAAGGTTAGGTTAGGTTAAGTTAGGTTAGGCAAGCATAGTTTAAAAGAAAATTTTTAAAAAATAAAAATACTCGACACGTCATGTTCTAGTGAAAACACGACGAGTTTGAAACACTGACTACGGGGTTACGTCATCTAACACACGGAACATTGTGCTCTCGTGCAGAAAGCAAATGGCGGCAGCAGAAACAGCGTGTCGGACAGAGATTTTCGCAGAAAACAACATGTATTCGCATTAAAATGGATCAAAATTAGATTCACGAACTTCCACAACGCTACAGAAAATGATTTCCGTAAGTACTTTCTCCTGTAAATTTGAAGAAATCCGTCACCCCTATACTATACTGTTACCAAACGCGGTTGCATTAATTGCTCCGCCTACTCGCTTTCTCCCCTTTTCTGCCGTTATGCGAGGCTTTGCTCCAGAGATTCCCGACTGTAGCTACAAATTACAGAGGGGGTGCGCATAGCTGCTATTTCGACAAATGAGTGTCAATTTCCGTGAGCCAATCCCCGTTTTTACCCGCCTATCTTTTGGAAGAAGCCAACACATTCTCTCTCTCTCTCTCTCTCTCTCTCTCTCTCCACCACCTCCAGGAAAAAGGGAAAGAGAGGAAGCCGGGGGGGGGGGGGAGGAACTCCCAGTTGTCTTCGCTGCAGAGCAGCTGACGTTTATCAGAAAGCCTCGAAAAATTATCTCTCGCGTCAGAAAAGGCCCCGCGTGGGACATTCTCCAAAAGAAATACGACTCTTGGCTTCTTCTCCTCACTGACTGACAAGCTTCATTTCTCCACCGCAGTGGCGCTGTGATCATTTTTACCTCCCCTGTCTTGGCCGTCAATATCGCTATCCGATAGACGCGCCAAATTGCCTCATCGTGACTGAAATGAAGATAATAGAATCAGAACCGCGTTCTGCAGGAAGAAGGCCTCCGTGGTCTAGTGGATAGCGTAGAAGATGGGCCCACTCCCAACACACAGCACAAACGATTTAAGTGCTCATTCGAGCGGGAATTTATCTAGAAGGGGTTCTAACCAAGTGTTCAGAAATAATAATAATAATAGTAATATAAATGTTTATAATTAATACGTTGATATAATTTGTAGGTCTATTCATAACTATTAATAATATATATATATATAGAATTGATGAATATTGTATTGTTGATTCATTGATTGATTTGTTATAGTTTACTTCGCTTTTGTGCCACCTTTGGCAAATTTGGAAAGATGGTGATGAGGAATGATATGATGAAATTGATAAATGGACACTCACAAACATCCATGCCGAGGCCGGGATTCGAACCCAGGACCCCTGGCATCGTAGCGCGATCTGCTAACCAATCCGCTACGGAGCCGGCTATATTGTATTGTTATTATTACATAAATAGGCGAAAAGGCGGTATAAGAATGGAGATGTAAGATCACGTATACGTGTAGTTAAGATAGCAAAAAATTGTATGAAATCAACTGTTCTGGTAAGGGAATTGATATAAAAGATATAAATAATTGAATATTTATTGGATATTAAAAAAAAAGAGCGACAGAAAGTAAAGTTCCTGATTAATATTTTATGCATATTATTTTGAGTAGTAGTGTACATAAATCTTCTTTGGAAATGTCCTTCAGAGAACATGATCCCAATATCAATCCTTGCCGTCCAGTTAAGTTCGACGGAAATTAATAACCTCTTAAGTCTTTTGGGGATGGTCCGGACCCCCTGGAGACCCCACCTAAATACGTCATTGTAGGAATGTAATGATATTTGCTTATTTTCGCCTGTTTGCCTCATATTTTTCTAGTATTGAAACATAGAAATAGGATTTTTTTTCTCTTCTCAAATTACAAAATTAGACTTGTTCATGTCTCTAATTACAAAAGTTGTTCTCGAGTTACAAAATCTAATCTTATTCCTATCTCGAATTACAAATATTATTTTAGTATTAACTTTAGCTCTTTTCCCAAATTACAAAAACTGAACTTGTTCTTGTCTCCAATTACAAAAGTTGTTCTCGTTCTTTTCTCAAGTTACAAAATCTGTTTTGTACTTGTCTCGAATTACAAATATTATTTTCTGAAATTACCAAAAACTATCTCTGGTGGAATTTGAAAAATTGGATTCGTTTCTTTTTTTTTTGCTTCAAATTACAAGAACTCGTCTTGTTCTTGTATTGAATTACAAACGGTGTTCTCGTTCTTTAATCAAGTTGCAGAACCTGGTCTTGTTCTTGTCCCGAATAACAAAGATTCTTCTCGTTCTTTTCTCAAGTTACAAAATTTAGATTTAAGTTATTTTCTCAAAATTTTAAAAACAGATTTTGGCTGGAATTAGCAAAAAATGTTATTTTTTTTCTAAAAAAAAAACTGTTCATGTTCTTGTCTCCAATTACAAAGGTTGTTGAGGTTCTTTTCTGAAATTACAAAAACTGGTATAGCTTTTGTCTCGAATTACGTAGAAAGGTTGTTCTGGTTCTTAAAAGCTTGTCTCCAACAGATCTTGTTCTTATGAAGAGTAACAAAAAATTGTTCGTCCAAATTGCCTCGTTGCTCTAGAAAGGCGGGGGAGGGAACATCATGCTTCAGAAGTTGAGGTCCAGCAAGTTAAGACATACGAAACAAGAGGATCGGATTTCACCACATCTTGCCAAGCACTTCACAGATACTTGCCATGTGTGTAACCTCAGTCATAAACACTTGCATCCTTTCTTTACCTTCCCACGAACGCCGGCTTCGGTCACGAGGCAGGCCCTCTTTTGGGCACGGAATGAACCCCTCCCCCTTACCCCTCCCCATTCCAGCCTTTTGTTTCCCTTTCTCCTGACGTAACTTTGAAGATTTGTGGGAGGCTGCCAACAGTGGAGCCCCATCCTTCCTATCGGAAATGTCGCCGGCTTGGGTTTGAAGGTTAAGAGGCTATATCATGGGCAGCGGAAAAACAGACCTTCATTCAGAACACTTTTACTCGAAAACTATTTGAGACATTTGAATGAGCTTTGTGGTCAATTGATTAGAAAGGATGAATCTTAACAGTGAATATTGAAATTTTTTTATCACTTCCATATTATAAAAGATATTAGCTGTCAAATATCTCACTTTTTGTATCGGCGTATAGAGCCCGATTCTAAGTTACTGTAAAAATTAAACCTTGCAAGGCTTTCTTACATCCTTCCTGAGTAAACTGATTTTTTGTTTTTTCAAATTGAGAGGCCCATTGTGACAATACGCCATTTGCAAACATTGATATGCATTTTCAAACAGCTTTGAGAATGGCTTTATTCGAGCCATAGCGGGGCTGGCCATCGGCTGGCGGGGTTATGTTCAAGTCCTACAAGTTCAGCCGTCTGCCGATAGATGACTCTGACCAGGTTTTACAATAGTGGGCGTGGCTTCGCTTACTTCTTCTTCTACCCTTGGTATTGTCTTTTCCCTTGGGGGCGGCTTTTGACCGTGCTCCGACCATTTCGGAAAATCCAAAGTTGATTTCCTTCACCCGGCTGTTTTTTCATTGTGTTCCATTTGTCTTATTTCTATTTTCCAAAAGGATAAATACATTAAAACAGAGACTGTCCCAATTGAATCTTACATACATTATAGCAAAATTAAAGTTAGTTTTAAGTCAATTACATGCTTAAATAGGGTAATCGGGACTGGGGCTACAGGATAAAGTGGGATCCAGACCACTGTGTAGTTCTACCGGGGATCGAACGTGAGACCCCTTGAATACAAGTCGAGATAATTACTACTAATTTCATCGAGGAAACTCAAGGACTTATTTGGGGAGGGGTCCAGACCCCTCCCCAAGAAAGACTTTCCAAGTGCAAAAAATAAATAATGAAAATATATTTGTGTAGCATTCATTTATTACATAATCGATGGTTATAATTTCCTTTGAACTTATTGATTGATTTGTAGTTTCTAAGTCCACTTTTTGCACAGAAAGGCTAATCGGGACTGGACTTACAGTTTAAAGTGAGATTCGAACCACTACTTGCATCCACCGGGTATCCAACCCGGGATCCCTTGATTACAAGGCAACGACGATACCGCTGCGCCATCGAGGAGGCCCACTCTTTGAACTTATTGGAAGAAAGTTTGGAATTAGGGGGCTTAGAAGGACAGTACCAATTACCAAAGATTTATGATTGCACGCTACTATTTATAACAATATACATAAAATATTAATCAGGAACTTTACTTTTCGCTAACCGGATCTAACATTCTCTTTTATTCAATAAATATTCAATTCTTCATCAATTTGAAATGAATTTCTTTGTCAGGGCACTTGTTTTTTATGCAAATTATGCCGATCTTAACTACAGGTAAGTTAGATAATGAATACGTGCTGTTATCCGATCTTTTTACCTATTTATGTGGTAATAATATAATTTTAACTTAAACATCATATTATTATTATTATTCCTGACACAATTGGTTCGGTGTATTTCTAGATACGTGCCTTGGGAGGCCCTACAGAAATTACAGCGAAAGGAAGTGAGACAGTCGGGTACTCTTTCAAACTCTAAATCTTGTTCTTGTCCCAAGTTATGTAAAAGCTCTCTCGTTTTCGTCTCGATCTCTGAATACATTTTCAATTATAGTCACATTAACTTCAACGCATTTTAAAAATACAATTTGTGTCTATACAAAGAACACGCTTGGGCAATACATTCACATTTAAAGAACACCGATCTATTTCATAAAGAGGTAAGACAACCATGCTGAAGGTAGATAGTTAAATTTTAAAAATAATTCACTGCACATTCAATTATACTATATGTAATGTTATGTTATAATAATGGAACCCACATCTTGCAAATTTTTTTAATTCTAGTTTCATTGATATTTTACTTTGGATATTATGTGAATACATTAATCGTGATGGAGGGAGAAAACACACCGGAACGACAAGTGACCGGCGACACGTGTCGCTTGAGAATTGCACCAATCGAGCGTAGGCATGTGCTGCTTGTCATGCCGCTACGGTGTGAAACGTTGCTGCTGATTGGCTCGTTCCCAAGCGACATGTGGTGCGTGTCGCTTCGGTGTGAGTTCTCCC
This sequence comes from Lepisma saccharinum, assembly GCF_977018435.1. Classification (NCBI taxonomy): domain Eukaryota; kingdom Metazoa; phylum Arthropoda; class Insecta; order Zygentoma; family Lepismatidae; genus Lepisma; species Lepisma saccharinum. Next base: position 21,558,575 of record NC_139243.1, on the reverse strand, counting down.
TAAGAGGGCGAGTGACAATGAATTCAATTACATCTTCATAGCTTGTTCATGACTGAAAGAAGCTACTCGTGTCGCATGTCGCTCGGATTGGGACTTTCTCTCAATATCGAGTATCATGTCGACTCGGTTTGTTGTTCGTGCATGTTTTGCTTTAAACTGAATAGGCTCTTGTTGCTTGATGTGAATGTCCCGTGTCGCTTGGGAACGAGCCAGTCAACAGCAACGTTTCTCAATGTAGCTGCAGACCGAAGTGACAAGCGACACATACCTCAAGAGAACAATCCAATCAACAGCAACGTTTCACACAGCTGTAGAATAACATGTCATACAAGCCTGCGTTCAATTGGTGAAATCCTCAAGCGACACGGATATTTCATGCCGTCTAAAGCAAAATATTCACTGTGCATGAGCGAACAACAGGCCAGGGCGACACGATGCACGGTATGAAAAAGAACTCAGTCCGAGGGACACACAAGCAACAGACAACACAAGCTGAATGTTTGGTAGCATTTATTACTGAGAGCCAGTTACCAAGAGACACGTGTCGCTTGTCGCGTGTTGCTTCGATATGAAGTATCCCTAAAAGTAAGCAGCTTTTGAATAGTTAATAGGTAAACAGCAGTGACAGCGCCAGACTTTCTTACGTGGGAGAACTACTGGATACCTGTCAAAGATTTGGGTGGACCACATCTTCACATAAATATATTTTGATATTCAAATTTTACGTGATCGATACTAAGAGGGTCCCTAAATTACCCTTGCAGCCACTTCTGTAACCTTTTTAGCACATATGCTCTTAAGCTGACAATAACTATTAGTTAATCATTTTCAAATGTCATTTTAACATGAATTAATTCAGAGAACAACCAGTGTAGCATACAGGTATGAATAAGCGCATGATTTTCTAATGTCACTATATGTTTCCATTCACCACACGTACCATAGTTTATCAGAAAGATATTAATTTACATTGAAGAACGAGATCAGATCCTGCGTGGCCTAGGGACACGAGATCGAGTATGAGACTCCGTCTCTAAAATAGAGCCAAACCAGACTTGGAGGTAGGATATTTATTCCTTCTCATGTGTGAGCCGACGAGCTGTAGCTATGTATACAGTTGTGAAATACGTTTTCTACCACACTTTCCTTTTCGTTTTGGAGAAAAACTACCAGTTGCCCTTTAGTTTCTAATAATTTTTGACACCGCTGATTTCCCAACACCAGCCACTTCAGCGATTTGCCGCACAGTCATGGATGTGTTCTCAGTCAATGTAATAATTCTAGAACGTTTTCTGGGTGTTATATCCATACTGAAAACACGTAGGAACACGGAGCACAACAAAAGCGTGTTTACTACAGCCAAGCACTCACAGAAGTCTGTTGGTTAATAATTGGCATTGCACCACAACGACAATAATGAAACAACAGAAATACTTCAAACCTTGCAATTGTTGCAATTGTTGTAAACAGTATCAAGTATCAAACAGTTAGCTGATACTACTAGTATAAGTTTATGTTACGTATTTATTCGATTATCTCCCATAAAGCGTGGAGAACTGTGGAAGGGTGATTTTTCTCTCTTTGTCCGCATTAATTTGCACAGCACTGTATGTGTGAGTGTGTGTGCCCGTATCTATAGGTTAGATTACCATTCTTATATGTATTTTTTGTTTGTATTTCTTATTTCTCTGCAATTTTAATATATATTTTTATTTTTCAATAGTTTAATTATTTCACATTCATATTTTTTGTAAACATGGTCAAGTGGAAGAAAAGGCTCCACAGTCTTAACTTCGCCATGTAAAAGAAGACGAAATAAATAAATAAATAAATATAGATACATTGTTTGAAAAGTAATAATAATTCAAAGGAATTTTAATGGTACACTTCTCTGGTACGGCTAAATGATCGGGCAAGAAATTTTATGTTAATTGCGCAGTACTTCCACATTTATGGTAAACACCAACAAATACTGCTGTTTCACTACATCTAACACGGATGATCTTTCTTCTTCCTCGCCATTACCTCATTTCTGCAGGTTTCATTTTTTAATTAGTATTTCATACTCTCGGTCTCGACTACTTCAAACATACCTGAACGTTATTTATCAACTTCATTATTTACAGATTATCATAATCGAAATTACAATCATAAAGATAAATCGTAAGTGTCAACTGTGAACCTGTGCGCCGTCATTTCACATATTCAGGCGAATTCAGTTTTCCGAGGTTCTAAGAGTTGAAACAAGACGCCAGCCCCATAGATCAGTCCCTGGGCAGGATTGTCGTTTGGTGCCTCCCTTTCCCCCGCACTACTAAGCACCGACATTTTATACTTTTTTCTTATGCAATGGTTTTTAATATTTACATATTACAAATTGTGAAATGATGAAACAATTAAAACTCAGTAAATGAAACAACAACAACAATAATATACTAGACCTTGGTGGCGTCCCTTCATCATCATCGCGATTAGCCGATGTTGGCTAAAAAATGACGCTAAATAACAGAAATTGAATAAAATATATAAATAATACTTGTTAAATTTGAAGATCAGTAAAGCCGGCGAATGGCAAAACTGTCATAAAAGTAACAACAATAACAGCGGCGCAGCGTAGCGACCATTTTATTTTCGTAAAGTGTTTGCGTTCCTAGAAACTACTCTATCCCTCTCCAGTAGTCGGGGCATCAACCCATCTCATGGTAGGTGTAAAGAAAATCCACCCACTGTTTATAAGTTAGACTGTAAATATTTATTTCCCACCAGAATACTTCCGATCTGCAGCAAATTTGAGCACCAGACCTTGAATATAGTTGTTTTTAATATACGAAGATAAAAGATACTCGTTCGTCTAGAGAACAATCCAATCAACGTTCGTCTAATATCACTAAGGGAAGGACTTAGGGCAGTGCGGGCTATTCTCAAAATTATATTATTGGTATCCTGAGATCCATGCCAACCCTATTAAACAAACACTTCAACTACCCCAACTTACGAGGAATTTATACTCAAGCCCTCAGCCTCGAACCCCTGTCCTTTAGTAATTTCAAGAATCTGAAATATTACATGCAGATTCTTCTTTGTAGCTAATCAGTGGTGATTTATTCATCATGGAGTTTTGGACTTTTGACCACTGTTATTTTTTTGTAAAAATTAACAGTGGTCAAAAGTCCAAAACTCCATGATGAATTACATGCAGATATTCTGAAAATACACAGTTTCATTTCATGCAATGTACAAAGAGAAATGTCATTCCTTTAAATTAACAGTTCCTGTCACGTTTCACACAGTTGTAGGATAACATGTCACACAAACCTGCGTTCAATCAAGCGACACGGATATTTCACACCGTCTAAAGCAAAATATTCACTGTGCATGCGCGAACAACAGGCCAGGGCGACACGATGCACCGTATGAAAAAGAACTCAGTCCGAGGGACACACAAGCAACAGACAACACAAGCTGAATGGTTGATTGCGTTTATTACTGAGAGCCAGTTACCAAGAGACACGTGTTGCTTCGATATGAAGTATCCCTAAAAGTAAGCAGCTTTTGAAGCACAGTATGAATAGTTAGTAGACAAACAGCAGTGACAAAACATATGTAATGATATATATATATATATATAGAGAGAGAGAGAGAGAGATAGAAAAAAATTGCCTACAAATCCGCACCCTAATCAAAATTTATTAAACATATCAAAACATATTTTTTCATTCATCAATTTTTTACGCTTACAATAACCTCTAATTATTACTAAATCAATTTTTGTATTTTCCATCTAATATCTTATTCTATTTAGCTCTTGCCAGTAGGCACTTTATCTTCATATGTACATTTTTTTTGGCCTCCATCTCATCAGACTTAGGCTATCATTCATTAATTTCCTCAATTATCTCATCCAACTCGTTTGCATTTCCACCCTTCTACATAGGAGTTGTAGCTTACCTGGCGACGTCAATTGAACAGGGGAGGTCAAATCAGCGTTAGCTTCCATCGTATACATTGCTCTCATCTTCAGGGATGAGATGTTGTTGCTATGTATGTGCTCGAAACGTTGGAAGATAACGCCGATATAATCTGGCTGGTACACCTCTTCGAATCCTTCTACATGCTAAATTGAAACAACAGTCTTTCGTAATCATTAAACAGGATGGAATAAATAGCGGGGAGGCTTTTGTAATATTAGTAATTTAAATTACATCCCCATTAAAAACTGAGCATCCTCGATGGCGAAGTGGTAGCGTCGTCGCCTTGTAATCAAAGGATCCCGGGTTCCATGCCTGGCCCAGTCCCGATTAGCCTTACTGTGCATAAAGTGGACTTAAAACACCAAATCAATAAATCATTAAGAATTAATTTTAAAATTTTATAATGAATTTCGGGTGAAAGATTCAATATACTAACCTTCATTATTAATTCAATGCCTAGAGAATTATAAAAAATTGGGGGGAGGTTGTATTTATATACACGAACGCTCGGGAGCCAATATAAGTTTACAACCTGCAAATCGGGTTTTCTCTACCGATTCAATATCTCCAATGTTGTTTGTGCTGCACCTGATTCAAAATCGGTCATAATTTATTTCGGAAATTATTTTTGGGAGAATAAAGGCAGTCGATAGGAGAGCTTGACTGCCGTTCGATTCCCGGAGGAGAGGGTGAGGAAAGTGGGCTCTCCCACTGCATGGGGTGCATCTAAGTACAAGGGACTCTTCTATATAACTACGGGGGAGCATAGAGACGATTTGCATCGCCTCTATAAATAACCGAGACTGAATATGTAAAGGGCCACCACCACCCACCCACCAATATGCCTTCAAAACACATTGCATAATGCAGGTGGGTGGCTTTACCGATTTCTTTCAAATACAAGTAGCTAATTATAGTAACAAAACATATTTTTATACATAATTGGATTTTTCAAAATTACAATAAAATAACAAAGCAACCAATTTTGTTGTAATTCTATAAAGAATAAGTTAACGTAGGCCAGAATCGGTGAACTTCCCGTTCGGACAAATGTCGCAGTTGAAGTAGTGGTCTAAACAGGTAAAAACTGCTTACTGGCACGTAATCTGACTTAAATTTGGCATAAAGCAGTCTATTTTTTAGTTTGAAAGACCTTGTGACATTTGTCGAGCCGGGATGAAGTTCTTCATAACTAATGGGATAAAGAAAAAGGAAAATTTAATTCGTAACACTACTAACGGACTTATTACGCCATTCGCATGATGTAATTAATGAATACAATAATTCTAATTACATGATTATTAAAAAGCAAACATTTCTTTGTAAATAATAATGTAAAATGCCTGTTTTTGAACAATCCCTCCCCTGTTGTAGGTTTGTTATCCATGAAATATCAATCTGGAAATTTTGTTTCACAGGTACCTGTCATAGAGTAATCCTTACGCTGTAAATATAATTTTTTTAGCTCCCCCATCGGAGACATCTGGGCTCAAAATTTTGAAAAAGAGAATCAAGAAACGATCAAAGAGCTATAACAGTAATTCAGCCGAAATACTCTGATATTACATAACTTCCCTAAAAAAAAAGATCCTAAACTTTGAATTTTGGTCAAAATCAATATGTTGAAAAAATACACGAAACATACAATGTAGCTTGAAATGAACTGAAAACAATGTTTCTTTACCCAAGCTAGATGAGTTATCATAATTACCGCAACTGTCTACAAAGGCTAAAAATGCCGCAAATCATAAGTCAAACATGGCTGCAGTTTTTAAACGAAACCAAGTTTAGGAAAATACTACCCTTGCATAGGGGTTACAACAAAAATATATATAAATAGAAAAACTTGACCATTTTGTTAATTATTATCTTTTTGGAAAACATGGTATTAAATAACCATATTTTGCTTTAGACCTAATATTAATTAAAATATGCAAGTTTGATTAAATTAGTGCATATATAGCGTATCAGTGAAAGTTTTATGAAAATAGATCAAATACATTCACAGTGTTGGTTTTATGCAAGGATAATGTTGGAAAATTTTCCGCTTGAAATCATTCACACTGAGAATCAAACCTGGGTTTACTACGTGGCAGTCCGATGTCATATTTTCTCTGGTTTTCTCATATATCCGTTTTTACTCAGTTCCATATTTTTTCACATTCACATTCAGAACATAAACATCCATGTCTTACTCGGGATTCGAACCCAGGACCCCTGCTGTCGAAGCGCGCTGCGCTAACTACCTCGCCCCGGAGGTCAATAATAGACTACTGGGACTCCTTATTCGTTGAAGAGAAGACGCTTTCACAATTATGTATGTTACAAGCCACATATTTGTTGCTGCAGGACTGGAATTTTTACACGAAATGGTCAGATCAGCTTTTGGCAGTGAAGACCCGAACAGCAAAACCTAGGACATGTCTGAGGAAAGAAATGACAAGGGTTTTACCACCTGTCAATCACTAACTGCCCGTGTACCGGAGGAGGCGTGTTCTTGAGGAGCCTCGCGAAGCGGGCCTGGACAAAACATCTGGTGGTGTAAACGCTGTGCGCGCTCTATCGGCAAAAGGAAGGCGAATTCGGAAAAGGCCTTTCCATGATATACAGTCTTAAGAGGTTTATCGCCGGATGAGATCTAATCTTGTCATCGATAACTGGGCATTCCAGTTCAAATGATGCCCGAGTTTCGCCCCCCTCCCCTTGCTCTCGCCCCCTATCAACCCTTGGCGTTGGCTATATTTTATCCAGGGATGACGTAGAGGGTCAATAGTTATAAATGTTACTATCTTCATACCGTTTCTGTTCGGTGATGACGCCTGAAAAAATTAGTAGGGTGGGATTTTTTTTGTATGCAACTGGACAACATACAAGAACTGCATTTTGTGCCTAAAAGAACCTTTATTTTTCTAGTTTTTCTTGTTTATTGAGGGTGGGTATGGAGCCCAGACTGACCGTGGGCAGCATTCGCCCCTTCCCTTCACTTTTTAAAAGTAACATTTGCAGTTACAATTACTTGGTTCAAACAATAACCAATACAGTTACTAGTGTTGCCCACGGGACGAGACGGGACAGGCTTTTAAAAATTCGAGACGAGACGAGATTGACCATGTGTCATGAGACAAACGAATATTTTCGAGACGAGACAGCATTTCCACGAGACGAGACAGGCCAAAGTCTCGTCTCGTGGGCAACACTAACAGTTACTCATTTTGAAAAGTAACTCAGTTACTTTCTGGCGAAAATTATTTTGCAAACAAATCACAGTCAATGACCATTAATTGTACATTGTAATTAAATACATATATGAACATTTACATGTTTCTGTTATGTATAACTGTTCATATATTTATATTATTACAACAAATAACAGGAGCGTATATTCTATGCGAAGTATGAAGTCTAGAGAATAAAATACAGGAGGAGAGTCGATCAGAAATTGTAAATAAAATTATTCGTATCAGTGAAATGATGATGGTGATTCTGGAGTTGGCAACCTGATTTCTTGTGAGTTGGCAACCTGATTTCCTATGAGTTGGCAACCTGACTTCCTATGAGTTGGCAACCTGACTTCTTATGAGTTGGCAACCTGATTTCTTAGGAGTTGGTAAACTTACTTCTATTCATAACCTAGGACCACGTGACATAGTGAGGTAGCCCAGATCTTGGACTCGGTACCTATACGCCACTGACAAATAAATGACGTAGCAAGGAATTAGATTTGCTTGAATGATCATTCGCCGTACGTGATACACCGGATGATTAAAAAAAAAAGATAACATAATTGATTTTTCTTTATTTTCATCAATTAACATGGTGTTACACATATATGCACGGTGCACAGGACCTACAAAAGTGGGATCCGAACCACTACAAGGTGCGTTCACTGCGGGTGCCACCCGAATTCCCCCTTTTATAAAGCGGCGACGTTACACTAAAAATTGTCTGTAATTTTACTGTAAAAGAATCTGATGCTTCACCTAAGTTCATAGTGCAGCATTTTCACCGTAAATAAAAGGAACTTAAAAACAGCGAATCCAACTTATATAAAGGGCCTCCCCGATAGTGTAGTGGTAACGTCGTCGCCTTGTAATGAAGAGATCCCGGGTTCAATAACCGGCGGAGGCACACTGCACACATTCGTATTCTACTTTAAACAGTACTGTGTTAATATCTGTGCATGAAGTGGACTTAAAACAATTCAATTTATCAATCAACCCATTGGTAGGTGTGCGTTTGAAAGAACACTCACCTTATGAAGCGTGCATGTTTAATAACACAAACGTATACCTGGATAGATAAAAAACATTCCCTGTTGCACAGATGACAAGGGATACATATGCTCGAACACAACGACGTCTTGCTGCTTCCTCGAAGACAAGTGTGCCAACACCTATTTGGCAATCGTTCACAAAAAATATCTTGGCCGCCATATTGGATCCAAAGACATGGTGGGGGCCAACAATCCAAAATTCTCAATTACAAATACCGTATAGTGTAAAGCGTTTATTGCTATCGTGAGGGGTACAGATTGATACTAAATGTAAAATAACTTAAATAAAAGTACATGAAAGGTGACATTCAAGTAACAAGAGGTTTACATTACTGCCACCAGAGAGTGCTGCATGGAAACAAATGAGAGCCGAAGAACGCCGACGCATTGATTGCCCTGTACTTATGATGTTTGTTGTCGTTTCTGCAATTATTGTTTTTATGTTTGATTTTATGGTGGAACAACTGTAATTTTACTTTGGTGGGCGCCATACTTGGTGATATCGCAATAAAATTACGGTCACTTTTTCCACAATTTGCCATTACATCGTGGAGAAACTTTTTCAATTATAGGAGTCAGTCTCAATGTTTGACCCAGTATGAAAAAAATTCTGTGGAAGTTTATTTCGCAAGTGCAGGATCTCCGAGAATGAATGTTGGTGGTTTCATGAAGTATCTGTGAAGTATGTATTATGTGTAACGAATTGATTTTTTAAAATATTATTCAGTCGCTCAAAAATATTACGAACAGCATTAGTAAGTTTCAAGATGTGCAGCGTTAACTGCACGACACACTTCACAGCGATATTCAGTTTCGGTTCACACTCTGGCAAGAACGCTTGCGATTACTTGTCTGATTCTTTCCTTGAGGCAAGGCCGCCCGCAGGCGGGGGGACAGAGGGGCACTTGCCCCCCTGAGATTTCTGGAAATAGTGTAATTCGAGTGGTGAAATTGTAGCGATATTTTATAACAAAAATATTGCTTTCTGTGCAATATAATTTCTGTGAAATAATAAATATTTATATATTATATATTTATATATTATATTATATATTATAATATTCATTGGCGGCGATTAGCAGGGGCGTTGGGGGCAGCTGTTCCCCCTCTCTTTGCCACTTTTGCCCCCGCACTATGCTAAAACTTATTTACCAATGGAAAGTAAACTGTCCTTGCCCCTCCCCCCAGCTTTGGAACCCAATAATCGCCATTGATATTATTATTTTTAAGCTTACAGTCTATTTTACGCTGATATCTAACTATAGAAAACAGCTTTATGTCCAACATGAAATAATATGTTAAGTATACAGTTATGCAAATTGTATATACGTAGATAGATATACAGAATATGGAAATTACAAATGTGTGTAATGTAAAAAACAACATAAAAAGTAGTAGTAATAATAATAATAATAATAATAAACAATAATAATAGCAGTACTACAACTACTACTACTACTACTACTACTAATAATAATAATAATAAAAGCTTCTATGACTCTTCCTCCCCCCCCTGAGAAAAAATCCTGCGGATGCCCTTGCTTTGAGGTGGTCAAGATTATCAATTCTTTTACTGTAGACCTCATTTTTAACATAGCCCAATAGGAAGAAGTCAAATGGAGTAATCAGGACTTCTTGTGGGCCATGGATGGGTCCACTTCTGCCATAAATAAAAATAATAAATGCGATAAATTTAACAACGACGATTTTATTATTACTACGACAACAATGACAGAAAAACATATACTTCATAGAGACCTCATGAAACTTCACCATTCATTCTCGGAGACCCTGTATCTGACCTACCTACAGACAATATCGTTCCTCATAGTTCTTCCCGTAGTTTGCTGTGGCACGCACAGAAAAGCGGGGGAAATGATGGGTGGAGGGGGCATATGAAAGTATTTCCTGTGGAAAATAAACTATTTCAAGGCAACTTAAAAGGGAAGCTTGGCTTCGTAAACAGTTTAAAATGACAAGCAACAATGGACATTCCATCAGACTGGATCTGCGAGTGGGGTGAGCGTTCATTGTTGTATCACAACTGGGCTTCTCAGAGAAGAATGTAGACGCACCCCCAACGGTACGAAGTATCTTATTCATAGAAGCTCAACCGGCCGAAAACAGCCTTGAATTGAAACCCCGCACAAATTCCTGTTTGGAGTTTACTCGAAGTTTTGGAATCTCTAAGCTTCATAGCAGGGTATCCATCTTTGTATGTATTCTTGTACACCAAACATTTTCAAGGCAGTCAGTGATGGTAAACAGCTTCGTAAAATTTCCCTCTCACAAGGCAAAAATTTCCCTTTCCTTAACAAAAATCCCTCGCTGTACTTTATTAATTATACAAACACTTTCACATGAAATGAGAAAATCAATTTCCATAGGTATCTTCAAAAGAATATTAAGAGAAAGTTTGATGGAGTGAATTTTTGTTTTTGTTTTGTCAAATTAATACATGTTTAATAAATATTTGTAGTGGCCTGTTATGTATATAAACCTATGTATGGGTGTGTACATGTATATATATATGTTTCATGTATTTCTTTGAATTACATATTTTTACTGCTGTTGGTTTGACATGAAAGGTATATGTGTGATCGGTATTTGCAATGTTTATATATGAATCAATTTATGAATATGTTCTATATTATGAACTTTTGTATGTGGCTGAGTGTAAGAAAAGGCATGATCCTTAATCTCCGCCACAAATAAATAAGTGACAAATAAATAATAAATAAATATAATTTATTAAGATGGAAAATAAATACATTTACAATTTCAATACAGGTCAGTAGCAGGAAATTTTCACTATAATATACTTCTAAATGCGATTCATTTTCACTGAAAAAAATAAAACAAACAAGAAATTAATCTACTTATGGCCATGGTAATTTCTAACAATGTTGGCTGTATATTTACTTCTCTCTTGATTGTTCATGTGTCTCCGACCTCTGTGGCTGAGTGGTTAGCGCAACACGATACGATGCCAGGGTCCAGGGTTCGATTCCCGGTCTGGTTATGGGCGTTCCTTGTGAAAATCTCTTCGTCAATTTAATCATACCACCACTCATTCGTATCGTAGCGATTAGCCAAAAGTGGCAGAATGACGACGCCAAATAACAAACATCAAATACATCTTTGTGTCGATGGTATTATGTAGGAATTTTATTTGGATGCATACATTCTCATAAAAAAGACAGAAATGTTGTTTTTGACTAGTGACGTACCGATAAAGGCATCTAAGGGAGTTTTCAGACCGATGCGACTTCACAACGAACCGACTCGTGACGCTTGAGGATTTTTCCAATCGAACACAGGCTTGTGCGGCTTGTCTTGTCGCTACTGTGCTAAACATTGTTGCTGATTGGTTCGTTCCCAAGCGACATGTTTCGTCTGTCGCTTCGGTCTGAAATCTTCCTGATAGACATACAAGCAACAAGCGACAGTTGCAGCTTGTTGGGACTTGTCGGTTCGAAATGTTTCATTCATTGCTAAGGATTCGTTTTCAAGCTACGCGTATGTCGTATCTCTTCGGTTCGAAAGCTACATTAGAATTACGTGTGTGTGTGTGTGTCGTCTTCACATATCACAATGACGTCACACCGATAGGGTGAAAGGGACCAGAAACTAAATTATTGGACAAACCGAAACCCAAAACCGCTTTTATCTGTCACGTTAATCAAAATACCTTTTCATGTTAAAACGGAACATTTATAAGCTTTGAACAAACAATCAGGCAGGAAAAAAAACAAGAATAATGAACAAAGAGAGATCCGTAGCCGCCAGTGTTATTCTTGGAAATCTAGAGTGGATGAAAAAAAAAGCGCCTGCTGTATATGCTTCCCGCAAAACTCCATTGTCTGGCGCGTTTCGTTGCCACAGGATATTTGCATGAAACAAACACAACAGGGGACGCATTCATCAAGAGACCCCTTTATCTATGTCCTGTATCCGTTTTTAAACCGCGGACCCCGACCGCTGTGAGAAATTAGTCCAGTAAAAGATGATTAAAATGGCTCCCGACCTCGTCCTCGTGTTTTCCTGTGGTCCTGTTTCGGTGCGCGGTGTGACGAATCAGAGGCGGCCTAAGCGTCAAAGAGATTAGGATTTTACCGCATACTTTTTTGCAGTGGTTACAGTGGCGTATTCTCAAAATTTGGCCTGGTTTACCGCAACAATTCTTATTTATTGTTTATATTTAACACTCATCGTTTCTCAACCTATGGAGCGCGACCCACTGCTGGGTTCAGAGGAGACGTTTGTTGGGTCGCGAAGTCGGGATCGACATTTTATTTACTGTGTCTTAAGAACCTATTACATTTAAATTACTGAGATACACAAGGTGTGGCACTAAACTTTCCGGACTCTGCTGTAACCATAGGCGGAGTTCTGGAGGGGACAGAGGGGCCTGGCCCCCAACTTAAAAAAGACTAAAATATAACACATGATTAAGTTCAGTTACTACATTTTTGTTACGAAGCCATACCGCAAACTTGACGTTTGGCCTGATGGTATGTGCGCTAATTGCGCCGCAATAGCTTGTCTTAGACGATTTGATTGATGTGTACAGTTTGAAGAAAGAAAAACGTAAAATGACTGTGTTGAGTCAACTGTTACTGCTGAGGCATCAAAATAACTTTTCAATTTAATTTTTCTAAAATTTCTAAAGCTTACTATTGTACCGTAACTTTTTTAAAGTAATACGAGTATTGTATCAATAAAAAAATAATGAAATGCTTCTTTTAAAACTGACACCAATATACTAATTAATATTTGTTTACTTAAGCGAGGAAATTTAACATTTTCAAATTTAAAAGGCATAAAACTCAGTGATTTTAAGTTGTTTTTTTTTCCTGGGGAAGGCCTCCGGACCCCTTATAAACTATGGGATATTCTTTACCTGAGGGTTATTGAATATGCCCTAGTTTATAAATCATATGCTTCTCCCAGAGTCTGGCAAAGCAAAAGCTCAAAATCCGCATGGCTGTAACTCTTTTATTGAAAAAAATCAGACAATCGAAATATTGTAGCCTTCAATGTAGTCCCCTCCCAGATCCCTACCCCGCTCCACGCGGATCTCCCACTGTTAGAAACAGTGTTACAGGTCATTTTCTGATATGCTGTTCAAGAGTCGCGTCGCTTTGGCTTTCACCGCGTCCACAGACTCGAACCGGGTTCCTTTTAGTGCAGACTTGACTTTTGGGAAGAGAAAAAGTCGCACGGGGCTAGGTCCGGCGAGTATGGTGTATATTCCAACACTTGAATGTTGTGTTTTACCAAAAACTTCTTCACAGATAGCGCGTTGTGAATTGACACGTTGTCCTGATGAAGAATGCCTGAACCATTCTTCCACATGTTTGGTCTCCTTCTTCTCAGCCGTTCACGAAAAGTCCCCAAAAGATTCTTATGGTACAACTGATTGACAGTCTGACCTTCAATCACCCAATCAACGACCATTTTAGCGACCTTCTCGATACTGACTTGAGTTTTCGAAGAGAAAGGGTGGCCTGATCGTGGATCGTCCCCGACGCCTTCGCTACCCTTTTTAAACTTTCGAAAACTCGTGTGCGAAATAAACACTGATCCCCACAAATTTCTTTCAACTAATTGTAAGTTTCCGTGGCGGATTTCCCAAGTTTTGTGGCTACAGCCAGACTGCTCCTCGCATGTGCGTAAAAGTTTGTGCGCAGGCAGAGGGTAGTCCACAGGTCAGTATCCTACCCAGCTCTTTGTTATCGAAGTGACCTGAAATGAATAAGAAAATCAATCCGGAAACTTTATTGCCACACCTCGTATTGTTTTAACAGTTTACGCGTAAATTCAATCGGTGTTGTAGTCTAAGGAAGAATTCACACCGAAGAGACACGCGACATAGACACCTATTTACAAATAGTCACATAGAATAACGTTTTGGTACCAACTTAATTCGGGGTAAGTAATTTTTAGGTGCCACGTGGCTGCATACATGTAGTATAAAAGTTAAAGCTTCTCGATGAAAGCTACGAAACAAGGGCTCCGCCAGCAAAATACTGCAAATATAAGTTTTCTCCTAATGTTCTCTACACACTGAGAAAATTTGTCCTTCTACCGCAACATCTCCTATGTATACACAGTACATATGCTATCTTAGTGTGGATATTATAAAATCTGTAGTTGGAAAGCCGTCCCCTTCACCGCCAAGGCCTGTCAGCCCTCACACCATGTGTTCCATGAAATACTGTGAAGTGCAGAGGAGGGGGAAGTGTTTGCAGGTCAGGAGGTCATGTCAGGCTCCGCGGGATCCGTTGCCTGATGAATTGGTGCGATTTTCTGTTTTCAATTTCAGTGGAGATGCAGTGCTTCCAACCACAGAAAATATAAATCCACTACATGTAGTCACTAGACGACCCTTCGTCGCATTCGTTAATATTTTGTTAAATTCTGTTATATAAACTTATTCATACAGAGCCATTTTGCAAAATGTTTTCGTTAAATATAACTGGTATTAGCATATTATGGCTTCGCAACCATAATTGAAAGTAAGGTAGCATTAAATATACTATCCAATCTTGACTTCACTTTGCAATGCACAAATTGTACTTTAAAATAAAATAAACTTTATCTCTAAATAAATACATGAAACCAGCGGCGGCTCAAAGGGCAGAGCCGCCGTGCCATGGCACTACCCTCAGAAGAAACTCATACCTCGCCAAAGTATTGTTAAATTAATACATTTATGATTTACAGACAAGGAGATTCGAATCTCGCAATCCATCAAACTCATGGTGGAAACGCTTGAGACAAACTGACAACCGCCCCAAACTCTACGCGACAATGCCAGCTGTTTCGTATCCTCGCGAGGCAAGGGTCCGAGCCGTCCAAGAACTGGCCTAACCAAGTTGACACATGTGGAGAGGGTTGAAGAAGTCTCAGCGGGGAACAAGGTGGAGGAGGGGAAGGGGGATAGCCATAAGTAGGGAGCGGAAGTTGATGACCTAAAAAATATAGGTATCTGACCTATAGAATGTCCTAAAAATGGGAAAAAATGACGTAAAAATGCAAAAAATGACCATTAAATTTGTGAGTTTCAGGATAAAAATTGAAATGAAAAGGAAATAAAACAAAATGCAATCTTGCTTTCAAAAAAAGAACCAAATGATACCACAATTAAAATATGCAATGAGGATTTCCAATGGAAACGACCGAATAATTTTAAAACAATTTTAATGAAAAGTCGTATACACTGAATGAATTGGTGTGAAATGCATTAATTTCCTGCATCTTTGCCTGGTAATGTAGTGTGGTGTGTTTCTCTGGCACTGTAAAGAAAAGAAATTATCACGATCCACATAAGACAATTTTTGTTTGTTCGTAAATTGCAATCCTGCGAGATATATACGAGGCGTATGTTCACCTTGGTGAAAAGACTCAAGAATATAACCAAAATGAAAGAGATGACAAAATATGATGAAACAATACCGAATATTTCGAAAAATGACGGGAAAATGCCGAAAATCTGGGAAAATGACCTAAAACCTGAAAATTGGCAAAAAATGAAAAAAAAATGCACTTTAAAATTACCTTTTTTGGGTTCTAGACGAAGTATAATGTTGTGTATATTTAATGTGCATCGTGTCCGAGATGTCAGAAAAAAAATGACATTTCATCAACTTCCGCTCCCTAGCCATAAGACAAGGTCCGTAAACCGCAAACAAGTCAACGGACGGACCTTGGCCACACCAGCCGAGCCAGTTTTCGCTTGGCACGACGAGGGGCATAGTTGCCACCTTCAGAGATAAATCGCTAAATATGACTGATTTGTAAGACCCGTTGGGAAGTAATTCGTGAGAAAGGTACTATCTACTTTTCTGCCTACTTTTGGAAAAACGAACGTAGTATTTATCCAAAGTTAAATTAACATTTAGATATAAGATAGATGCGTCCGAAGGGCCATCCAGACTTTTATATTTTCTAAAAAGTAAAAAATCCATTAAACTAAACTTACTTTTGTTGGTGTTTTACTCAGTCGGTTGGCAACTCTGGTGCCAGAAAGCTATTCAAGATTTTTTTTTTACCCCCATAGAGCGTAATGTTTATTTATCGTTATTAGCATTGGCGCACGCGCAACTTCGAGGTAACAATCTCGGTTTCTTTTTAGAGCCATTCTCCCAGAGCCGCCAGAAATACATATCGTCTTTTGTTTTTCCTCTATGGACCTCGTTAAACCTAATGGTGACAACATGCTGCAGCCATGTTCGACATACATTGTACACTTTGTGGAACTTTTTTTTTCTAAAAAAAAGTTCCCTTTTTTCTGGTTATTTTGGTTTCTCTCTTCGCCCCCTTCTAGACTAACAACTCGGTAACAGGAAATTGTTGAATGGACTACAAACGTTTTATCTTCACGCCGGCTTCGGTGGTGTAATGGTTAGTACAACACACTGCAAAGCAGTTCTATTTTCAAATAAGATGTAATATATACATATACTCTCTCCCAGCTAACTGTAGAGCAGGGCTGCGCATATCAGCAGAGGAAAAGGAGGTAAATCGATTGGTGAAAGCACAGCGTTGCCAAAAGTACGGTCCGTTCGCTAAATGCACGGCTTGTCAAAACTTGCTCTTGCAGTTTTGTCCCTAAGAAATTCCTAAACCAATCGTACGGACCTGGAGATAAAAATACGGTCCGTTTGCCATGTGCGTTCGGTATTATCCTTTTGAAAAGTTTGCAACGCTTACAGAGAGAACGGGTAACTCCCGTCGCTCATTACACAATCCAGTTTCTCTCACTGCTCATTGGTGGAGCCGTCTCGCGTCACTACTTGCTCAGAGACTTGTTCTGGTTCGCCTGGTCTACAGTTAGCTGGTACGGAGTTTAGACCCTTATGCCAAGGCTCGACAAAAATATAAATACTTTATGAGGCCGCCCCTTTTTTCCAATAGTATTTTTTTTTCATCTACGGGCTGAGAAAGCCATGAATCGAACTGTAAGAAAAAGCTACACATTTTAAAACGTGACCTTAAAAGAGTTAATTTATTAATTAATACAAGATTGGATTGATTGTTATTAATTCTTGCGCGGGAGTACAGAAGGCTCGACTGGAACAGCATGAATTACTATGCAATATATAGTAATATATGGCCGGCCCTTGCAATTCGTGCAACAAGTCTCTGGGTTTGCGGCCTGTGTATAGGACCGGTGGCAATCCACCATCGTGAGGAAATTGGGGAGCTACGAGTGAGTAGCGTAACCCGGTCACAAGAATCTCCTATAACGGCTGGGGGGTTCGACGTCACTCCATTGCTGGTCGAAGATCTCCACACCTCTAGGTAGGATTGTGGGAGGGAGAGTGGCAGTCGGAAGATAGGCCAAGGCCCTTAAGGGCTCTAGAGCCATGGATTATTATTATTAACAATTCGTGCCCGTTTTCTAAAAATACAGATAGCAACAGTTCTAAAAAAATATAATACATGTTTATTATTTTGTTTTAATGATGCACGTGATACAGAAAACACACGAACATAAAAAACATATACTGTACTTGTTATTATAATAAATGGCAATGGACATTTCCTTATTTCAAGAATTAGAAAAAAAATTAGAACTGGATTTGAAAATTCAGGCGAGAAGTGACTATTTTCAGGCGTCATGGCGACCGAGCGCATTGTATTTTTCTACCCCTGCTTATTAAACCCTTACAAAGGGGATTCAAATAATTCCCGATCGTTAAAGCCGTTGAGCGAGTTCCGTCCTGTCGTTAACCGTGTTTTTTTTTTTTTTTGCATAAGGCTGACGTTACGTTATTTCAACTGATTTCCTGTCGATTCCCGTGTCAGCGGAGTTTAAAGATCCGCTGAAGGTCGAAGGTGTCATATGCTTGTAAGAAGCTACTTCTCACGCTTCAGCCGGATCCCTTGGCGAAGTGTTTGACTATCGAGCTATGACGCCAGGGGTCCGGATTCGAATCTCGGTGAAAGCAAAATACACAAAAATCTCTTCTTTTTCTTTCTTTCGTAGATTCGATCTCTACCAGGTTGTTCATCTGAAGGCTAGAGAGGAGGTGTTCTCTCAAAACCTACAATTGGAATGGGGCTTCACCACGAGGTCGGCGTGTTATAATACAGTAAACCCTCATTAACACGAATATCAAGGGACCGAAAAATCAAGAGTTCGTGTTAAAAACAATCGAGCTAACCGGGGACTCAATTTTATTGTTGCAATACAGTTCTTTCTACAATACGTATTATGTATGTCATCATAGAAAACACTATTACAGTACTACAGTAATTAACTTTAAAAAAAGTGCTCGCAGATCATTTTCTGTGAAAAAATCCTGTATATTGCGCTGTCGCGGACGGTAACGCAAATGCCTGGTAACTTCACGGCCAACTGTACTCATAGCTTCCGTAAAACTAGCGGTCAATTCGGATGTTGCAGCAAAACGTTCTAAAGTGTAGAATCGAATAGAAAAACACATCTGAACACACAACTGAATTTGTTGGTTAAATACGTATAAGCTCATTGTTGACGCGATTGTCGAGCAATTGCACCCAAGTTTTAATCTTGATGTTACTCGTACTGGCTATGTTTTAAAGAATAGAAAACACATTTGAACACATTGTTTATCTGAACCTGTTGGTTGCAATACTGTATAAGTTGATTGTTGACAAGATGATAGAGATTGTTGAGCGATTTCTTACATAGCAGAGGAACGACAGAGGAACAACAGAAAAAAATGAAAAACTTTGAAAGTTGGTGTTAAATGAGATCTAATGACGCAACGGACTAAAAAGCAGTTCGTAATTCGTGGTAACCGAAATTCGCGTTAACCGACAAAACTTCCTATAAGATATAATACATCCCTGCCGGTGTAACGGGGAATTTGGACTCCGTAGAAAAATGACTGTACAGTCAATTTTCTCCAGAGAAAAATGACTGCCCTTTTCAGTTCCCGTCAATTAAGCAGGGGGTAAAATATCCCCGTAGAAAAATGACTGCCTGTCAATTCCCACTTAAAAGAGGGGGTACAAATTCCCCGTAGAAAAGTGACTGCCCAATTAAATCCTGCTTATATTAGGAGGGGGTACAATTTCCCCGTAGAAAAGTGACTGCCCCCTTATATCCTGCTTATATTAGGAGGGGGTACAAATTCCCCGTAGAAAAGTGACTGCCCCCTTATATCCTGCTTATATTAGGAGGGGGTATAATTTCCCCGTAGAAAAGTGACTGCCCTTTTAAATCCTGCTAATATGAGAAGGGGGTACAATTTCCCCGTAGAAAAGTGACTGCCCTATTAAATCCTGCTAATATGAGAAGGGGGTACAAATTCCCCGTAGAAAAGTGACTGCCCTATTAAATCCTGCTAATATTAGGAGGGGGTACAATTTCCCCGTAGAAAAGTGACTGCCCCCTTATATCCTGCTTATATTAGGAGGGGGTACAAATTCCCCGTAGAAAAGTGACTGCCCTTTTAAATCCTGCTAATATGAGAAGGGGGTACAAATTCCCCGTAGAAAAGTGACTGCCCTATTAAATCCTGCTAATATTAGGAGGGGGTACAATTTCCCCGTAGAAAAGTGACTGCCCCCTTATATCCTGCTTATATTAGGAGGGGGTACAAATTCCCCGTAGAAAAGTGACTGCCCTTTTAAATCCTGCTAATATGAGAAGGGGGTACAAATTCCCCGTAGAAAAGTGACTGCCCTATTAAATCCTGCTAATATTAGGAGGGGGTACAATTTCCCCGTAGAAAAGTGACTGCCCCCTTATATCCTGCTTATATTAGGAGGGGGTACAAATTCCCCGTAGAAAAGTGACTGCCCCCTTAAATCCTGCTTATATTAGGAGGGGGTATAATTTCCCCGTAGAAAAGTGACTGCCCTTTTAAATCCTGCTAATATGAGAAGGGGGTACAATTTCCCCGTATAAAAGTGACTGCCCTATTAAATCCTGCTAATATTAGAAGGGGGTACAATTTCCCCGTAGAAAAGAGACTGCCCCCTTATATCCAGCTTATATTAGGAGGGGGTACAAATTCCCCGTAGAAAAGTGACTGCCCGTTAAAATCCTGCTTATATTAGGAGGGGGTATAATTTCCCCGTAGATATGTGACTGCCCTATTAAATCCAGCTAATATGAGAAGGGGGTACAATTTCCCCGTAGAAAAGTGACTGCCCCTTATATCCAGCTTATATTAGGAGGGGGTACAAATTCCCCGTAGAAAAGTGACTGCCCCCTTATATCCTGTTTATATTAGGAGGGGGTACAAATTCCCCGTAGAAAAGTGACTGCCCCCTTTAATCCTGCTTATATTAGGAGGGGGTATAATTTCCCCGTAGAAAAGTGACTGCCCCCTTAAATCCTGCTTATATTAGGAGGGGGTATAATTTCCCCGTAGAAAAGTGACTGCCCTATTAAATCCTGCTAATATGAGAAGGGGGTACAATTTCCCGGAGAAAAGTGACTGCCCTATTAAATCCTGCTTATATTAGGAGGGGGTACAATTTCCCCGTAGAAAAGTGACTGCCCCCTTATATCCTGCTTATATTAGGAGGGGGTACAAATTCCCCGTAGAAAAGTGACTGCCTCCTTAAATCCTGCTTATATTAGGAGGGGGTATAATTTCCCCGTAGAAAAGTGACTGCCCCTTTAAATCCTGCTTATATTAGGAGGGGGTATAATTTCCCCGTAGAAAAGTGACTGCCCTATTAAATCCTGCTAATATGAGAAGGGGGTACAATTTAAAAGTAGAAAAGTGACTGCCCCCTTATATCCTGCTTATATTAGGAGGGGGTACACATTCCCCGTAGAAAAGTGACTGCCCCCTTAAATCCTGCTTATATTAGGAGGCGGTATAATTTCCCCGTAGAAAATTGACTGCCTCCTTAAATCCTGCTTATATTAGGAGGGGGTATAATTTTCCCGTAGAAAAGTGACTGCCCCCTTATATTCTGCTTATATTAGGAGGGGGTACAAATTCCCCGTAGAAAAGTGACTGCCCCCTTAAATACTGCTTATATTAGGAGGGGGTACAATTTCCCCGTAGAAAAGTGATTGCCCCCTTATATCCTGCTTATATTAGGAGGGGGTACAATTTCCCCGTTGAAATGTGACTGCCCGATTAAATCCTGCTAATATTAGAAGGGGGTACAATTTCCCCGTAGAAAAGTGACTGCCCCCTTATATCCTGCTTATATTAGGAGGGTGTACAAATTCCCCGTAGAAAAGTGACTGCCCCCTTAAATCCTGCTTATATTAGGAAGGGGTAAAATTTCCCCGTAGAAAAGTGACTGCCCACTTAAATCCTGCTTACATTAGGAGGGGGTATAATTTCCCCGTAGAAAAGTGACTGCCCTATTAAATCCTGCTAATATTAGAAGGGGGTACAATTTCCCCGTAGAAAAGTGACTGCCCCTTATATTCTGCTTATATTAGGAGGGGTTACAAATTCCCCGTAGAAAAGTGACTGCCCTATTAAATCCTGATAATATGAGAAGGGGGTACAATTTCCCCGTAGAAAAGTGACTGCCCTATTAAATCCTGCTTATATTAGGAGGGGGTACAATTTCCCCGTAGAAAAGTGACTGCCCCCTTTTATCCTGCTTATATTAGGAGGTGGTACAAATTCGCCGTAGGAAAGTGACTGCCCCTTTAAATCCTGCTTATATTAGGAGGGGGTACAATTTCCCCGTAGAAAAGTGACTGCCCTATTAAATCCGGCTTATATTAGGAGGGGGTACAATTTCCCCGTAGAAAAGTGACTGCCCCCTTATATCCGGCTTATATTAGGAGGGGGTACAAATTCCCCGTAGAAAAGTGACTGCCTCCTTAAATCCTGCTTATATTAGGAGGGGGTATAATTTCCCCGTAGAAAAGTGACTGCCCTATTAAATCGTGCTAATATCAGAAGGGGGTACAATTTCCCCGTAGAAAAGTGACTGCCCCCTTATATCCTGCTTATATTAGGAGGGGGTTCAAATTCCCCGTAGAAAAGTGACTGCCCCCTTAAATCCTGCTTATATTAGGAGGGGGTACAAATTCCCCGTAGGAAAAAGACTGCCCCCTTTATTCCTGCTTAAATTTGGAGGGGGTATAATTTCCCCGTAGAAAAGTGACTGCCCCTTTAAATCCTGTATATATTTGGAGGCGGTACAAATTCCCCGTAGAAAAGTGACTGCCCCCTTAAATCCTGCTTATATTAGGAGGGGGTATAATTTCCCCGTAGAAAATTGACTGCCCCTTTAAATCCTGCTTATATTAGCAGGGGGTATAATTTCCCCGTAGAAAAGTGACTGCCCCTTAAATCCTGCTTATATTAGGAGGGGGTATAATTTCCCCGTAGAAAAGTGACTGCCCCCTTAAATCCTGCTAATATTAGGAGGGGGTTTAATTTCCCCGTAGAAAAGTGACTGCCCCCTTATATCCTGCTTATATTAGGAGGGGGTATAATTTCCCCGTAGAAAATTGACTGCCCCCTTAAATCCTGCTTATATTAGGAGGGGGTATAATTTCCCCGTAGAAAAGTGACTGCCCCTTTAAATCCTGTTTATATTAGCAGGGGGTATAATTTCCCCGTAGAAAAGTGACTGCCCCTTAAATCCTGCTTATATTAGGAGGGGGTATAATTTCCCCGTAGAAAAGTGACTGCCCCCTTAAATACTGCTTATATTAGGAGGGGGTTTAATTTCCCCGTAGAAAAGTGACTGCCCCCTTATATCCTGCTTATATTAGGAGGGGGTATAATTTCCCCGTAGAAAATTGACTGCCCCCTTAAATCCTGCTTATATTAGGAGGGGGTATAATTTCCCCGTTGAAAAGTGACTGGCCCATTAAATCCTGCTAATATTAGAAGGGGGTACAATTTCCCCGTAGAAAAGTGACTGCCCCTTTTATCTTTAATATATATGGAGGGGGTACAAATTTCCCCCTAGAAAAGTTACTGTTCTAATAATTAGTTCTTACATGAGAAATTGCATACAAAATGCTACGGAGAAAAGTTGCTGCTTACTTAATTTACTTCACAAAACAGTAGGGAAATTAGATGTACTATATTGTCGTATAAAGCCTTTATAACTCTGGTATCTGGCTCATCATTGACTTAATTATTACGTACAACTTTCTTATTTGAATGTTCATCAAAACATTTGAATGAGTCTACCATTTGAGTAAGGTGATAAGGGTGTCCTGGGTTCAATACCAGGTGGAGGCATATAGTAATTCGGATCCAACTTTAAACTGTGATTCCATTCTTGATTAGACTTAGTGTGCATAAATTAAAACGCTAACTCAATCAATCCATCAATCAAGACATTTGAATTGCATTTTCTTGAAACATTTTGGACAACAAATTTGTACACAATGTGTGTGTGTACTGTCACAAATAAATAGGTTTCTCATCATAAAAATACTTCTTATATAATCTATGCATAACTAACAAAAAGTAAAACACTTTGTCCCTTGTGGTAATTATATTTATTTGAAAAGCACGACGAGAGCCCGTAGAAGCGATATTTTAACATGGAAATATTTTATAACTTGTAAAATATAATTGAAAGTGGTTGCTTCCACATATCCGTAGTAACTCTCGAATTTAAAAATTACATTGATGCATTTTATGATAGAACCTTAGATCAATTTTTAAAATAATCGAATACACATGTTATTCGTGTTATGAGGTTGATAAATCATAATTTTGTTACACAGAAACATATATTACATATAAACATACTTACACACACCAACATATTTATGTACACACTAATCATATTTTCATAGGAGCAAATAACAAGATACATCTACACACAGACTATAGTTTTAATTGTAACATTTTGATCAGAATCAATACGATTCAGAAACACCAGGAGTACACAAGTCAAATAAAACAATTGTTTTAACTTCAAAAAAATTGAACAAAAAATAATATACAATGCATATAGCATGAGAATTATGATTTATCACTTTTCACTAAATATGTATTTCAATAATGCTGTAGTGCATTTTAATATAATATGTGATGTATTTCAATTTATACAAAAACTTTATCAAATACAGACATTTATAATTTCGTTGTGGTTTGCAACTAACCTATTACATATTATTCACCATGTTTAACACATGAAGGAGTCACTGGATGATATTCTTAAGCCACATGTTTGACTTTTATGTTGTTGTCGTTGAACATACCATCATGCACAATAAGCAACCCACTGTCTAAAAAGTGCGAGACATTGTCATTTTTCTTTTCGAATGGCAGTATAATATGTACATCACTGAAGTTTTTGGCTCTCCAACCAGGTGGTCATCTTTGTAGTGATATAGTCATAAGCCACACTTTCCCGCTACGTAGGCTGTACATGCACCGTTAGAAAACATGGATTTTGGAGACAATAATGAAGGAAGTGACGAGTCACATCTTTTTGATAGTAATAGTGGAAATTTCTGGCACCCGTCAGCTAGCAGTTCAGTGTGGAACTCATCCTTCTGTACGTGTAATTATGAAATAGAGTTGTGGTTATGTTCGCTGTGGCTTGTGACTATCCGTTGAAAGTTTATATGCTGCATAAAACATTGATTACTACAATCCTCTGATCACATTAACTAAATATAAAGTATATTTTCTTTCAAGCTAGTAAATATCTATGTCAAACGTGATTAATTAAGGCAGACGTCCCATTAACTTGAGCCGACCAGCTGAAGCATTGCCACAAAAATCCACACTTTCAAGGAAAAGGCAGCTGAATCGCCCACGATAGAACAGAGAGAAAGCAAAATGGAGACGTAATAGCGTACATTTCTTGGAACAAGCGAAGGAATGTCTTAAACTAACAGCATTCTACGGGGAATTTGTACCCCCTTCTAATATAAGCAGGATATAAGGGGGCAGTCACTTTTCTACGGGGAAATTGTACCCCCTCCTAATATTAGCAGGATTTAATAGGGCAGTCACTTTTCTACGGGGAAATTATACCCCCTCCTAATATAAGCAGGATTTTAACGGGCAGTCACTTTTCTACGGGGAAATTATACCCCCTCCTAATATAAGCAGGATTTAAGGGGGCAGTCACTTTTCTACGGGGAATTTGTACCCCCTCCCTATATAAGCAGGATATAAGGGGGCAGTCACTTTTCTACGGGGAAATTGTACCCCCTTCTCATATTAGCAGGATTTAATAGGGCAGTCACTTTTCTACGCGGAAATTGTACCCCCTTCTCATATTAGCAGGATTTAATAGGGCAGTCACTTTTCTACGGGGAAATTATACCCCCTCCTAATATAAGCAGGATTTAAAGGGGCAGTCACTTTTCTACGGGGAAATTATACCCCCTCCTAATATAAGCAGGAATAAAGGGGGCAGTCAGTTTTCTATGGGGAATTTGTACCCCCTCCTAATATAAGCAGGATATAAGGGGGCAGTCACTTTTCTACGGGGAAATTGTACCCCCTTCTAATATTAGCAGGATTTAATAGGGCAGTCACTTTTCTACGGGGAAATTATACCCCCTCCTAATGTAAGCAGGATTTAAGGGGGCAGTCACTTTTCTACGGGGAAATTTTACCCCCTTCTAATATAAGCTGGATTTAAGGGGGCAGTCAATTTTCTACGGGGAAATTGTACCCCCTTCTAATATTAGCAGGATTTAATAGGGCAGTCACTTTTCTACGGGGAAATTGTACCCCCTTTTAATATTAGCAGGATTTAATAGGGCAGTCACTTTTCTACGGGGAAATTGTACCCCCTCCTAATATAAGCAGGATATAAGGGGCAGTCACTTTTCTACGGGGAAATTGTACCCCCTTCTAATATTAGCAGGATTTAAGGGCAGTCACTTTTCTACGGGGAAATTATACCCCCTCCTAATATAAGCAGTATTTAAGGGGGCAGTCACTTTTCTACGGGGAATTTGTACCCCCTCCTAATATAAGCAGGATATAAGGGGGCAGTCACTTTTCTACGGGGAAATTATACCCCCTCCTAATATAAGCAGGATTTAAAGGGGCAGTCAATTTTCTACGGGGAAATTATACCCCCTCCTAATATAAGCAGGATATATATGGGGGCAGTCACTTTTCTACGGGGAAATTGTACCCCTATCTAATATTAGCAGGATTTAATAGGGCAGTCACTTTTCTACGGGAAATTGTACCCCCTCCTAATATAAGCAGGATATAAGGGGGCAGTCAATTTTCTACGGGGAAATTGTACCCACTTCTCATATTAGCAGGATTTAATAGGGCAGTCACTTTTCTACGGGGAAATTGTACCCCCTTCTCATATTAGCAGGATTTAATAAGGCAGTCACTTTTCTACGGGGAAATTATACCCCCTCCTAATATAAGCAGGATTTAAAGGGGCAGTCACTTTTCTACGGGGAAATTATACCCCATCCTAATATAAGCAGGATTTAAGGGGGCAGTCACTTTTCTACGGGGAAACTATACCCCCTACTAATATAAGCAGGATTTAAAGGTGCAGTCACTTTTCTACGGGGAAATTATACCCCCTCCTAATATAAGCAGGATTTAAGGGGACAGACACTTTTCTACGGGGAATTTGTACCGCCTCCTAATATAAGCAGGATATAAGAGGGCAGTCACTTTTCTACGGAGAAATTGTACCCCCTTCTCATATTCGCAGGATTTAATAGGGCAGTCACTTTTCTACGGGGAAATTGTACCCCCTTCTCATATTAGCAGGATTTAATAGGGCAGTCACTTTTCAACGGGGAAATTATACCCCCTCCTAATATAAGCAGGATTTAAAGGGGCAGTCACTTTTCTACGAAGAAATTATACCCCCTCCTAATATAAGCAGGAATAAAGGGGGCAGTCACTTTTCTACGGGGAATTTGTACCCCCTCCTAATATAAGCAGGATATAAGGGGGCAGTCACTTTTCTACGGGCAAATTGTACCCCCTTCTAATATTAGCAGGATTTAATAGGGCAGTCACATTTCTACGGGGAAATTATACCCCCTCCTAATGTAAGAAGGATTTAAGGGGGCAGTCACTTTTCTACGGGGAAAATTTACCCCCTTCTAATATAAGCTGGATTTAAGGGGGTAGTCACTTTTCTACGGGGAATTTGTACCCCCTCCTAATATAAGCAGGATATAAGGGGGCAGTCACTTTTCTACGGGAAATTGTACCCCCTTTTAATATTAGCAGGATTTAATAGGGCAGTCACTTTTCTACGGGGAAATTGTACCCCCTCCTAATATAAGCAGGATATAAGGGGGCAGTCACTTTTCTACATGGAAATTGTACCCCCTCCTAATATAAGCAGGATATAAGGGGGCAGTCACTTTTCTACGGGGAAATTATACCCCCTCCTAATATAAGCAGGATTTAAAGGGGCAGTCAATTTTCTACGGGGAAATTATACCCCCTCCTAATATAAGCAGGATTTAAGGGGGCAGTCACTTTTCTACGGGGAATATGTACCCCCTCCTAATATAAGCAGGATATAAGGGGGCAGTCACTTTTCTACGGGGAAATTGTAACCCCTTCTCATATTAGCAGGATTTAATAGGGCAGTCATTTTTCTACGGGGAAATTGTACCCCCTTCTCATATTAGCAGGATTTAATAAGGCAGTCACTTTTCTACGGGGAAATTATACCCCCTCCTAATATAAGCAGGATTTCAAGGGGCAGTCACTTTTCTACGGGGAAATTACACCCCCTCCTAATATAAGCGGAATTTAAGGGGGTAGTCACTTTTCTACGGGGAATTTGTACCCCCTCCTAATATAAGCAGGATATAAGGGGGCTGTCACTTTTCTACGGGGAAATTGTACCCCCTTCTAATATTAGCAGGATTTAATAGGGCAGTCACTTTTCTACGGGGAAATTGTACCCCCTCCTAATATAAGCAGGATATAAGGGGGCAGTCACTTTTCTACATGGAAATTGTACCCCCTCCTAATATAAGCAGGATATAAGGGGGCAGTCACTTTTCTACGGGGAAATTATACCCCCTCCTAATATAAGCAGGATTTAAAGGGGCAGTCAATTTTCTACGGGGAAATTATACCCCCTCCTAATATAAGCAGGATTTAAGGGGGCAGTCACTTTTCTACGGGGAATATGTACCCCCTCCTAATATAAGCAGGATATAAGGGGGCAGTCACTTTTCTACGGGGAAATTGTACCCCTTCTCATATTAGCAGGATTTAATAGGGCAGTCATTTTTCTACGGGGAAATTGTACCCCCTCCTAATATAAGCAGGATTTAAAAGGGCAGTCACTTTTCTACGGGGAAATTATACCCCCTCCTAATATAAGCAGGATTTCAAGGGGCAGTCACTTTTCTACGGGGAAATTGTACCCCCTCCTAATATAAGCAGGATTTAATAGGGCAGTCACTTTTCAACGGGGAAATTATACCCCCTCCTAATATAAGCAGGATTTAAAGGGGCAGTCACTTTTCTACGGGGAAATTATACCCCCTCCTAATATAAGCAGGATTTAAGGGGGCAGTCACTTTTCTACGGGGAATTTGTACCCCCTCCTAATATAAGCAGGATATAAGGGGGCAGTCACTTTTCTACGGGGAAATTGTACCCCCTTCTAATATTAGCAGGATTTAATAGGGCAGTCACTTTTATACGGGGAAATTGTACCCCCTTCTCATATTAGCAGGATTTAAAAGGGCAGTCACTTTTCTACGGGGAAATTATACCCCCTCCTAATATAAGCAGGATTTAAAGGGGCAGTCACTTTTCTACGGGGAAATTGTACCCCCTCCTAATATAAGCAGGATATAAGGGGGCAGTCACTTTTCTACATGGAAATTGTACCCCCTCCTAATATAAGCAGGATATAAGGGGGCAGTCACTTTTCTACGGGGAAATTATACCCCCTCCTAATATAAGCAGGATTTAAAGGGGCAGTCAATTTTCTACGGGGAAATTATACCCCCTCCTAATATAAGCAGGATTTAAGGGGGCAGTCACTTTTCTACGGGGAATATGTACCCCCTCCTAATATAAGCAGGATATAAGGGGGCAGTCACTTTTCTACGGGGAAATTGTACCCCTTCTCATATTAGCAGGATTTAATAGGGCAGTCATTTTTCTACGGGGAAATTGTACCCCCTCCTAATATAAGCAGGATTTAAAAGGGCAGTCACTTTTCTACGGGGAAATTATACCCCCTCCTAATATAAGCAGGATTTCAAGGGGCAGTCACTTTTCTACGGGGAAATTATACCCCCTCCTAATATAAGCAGGATTTAATAGGGCAGTCACTTTTCAACGGGGAAATTATACCCCCTCCTAATATAAGCAGGATTTAAAGGGGCAGTCACTTTTCTACGGGGAAATTATACCCCCTCCTAATATAAGCAGGATTTAAGGGGGCAGTCACTTTTCTACGGGGAATTTGTACCCCCTCCTAATATAAGCAGGATATAAGGGGGCAGTCACTTTTCTACGGGGAAATTGTACCCCCTTCTAATATTAGCAGGATTTAATAGGGCAGTCACTTTTATACGGGGAAATTGTACCCCCTTCTCATATTAGCAGGATTTAAAAGGGCAGTCACTTTTCTACGGGGAAATTATACCCCCTCCTAATATAAGCAGGATTTAAAGGGGCAGTCACTTTTCTACGGGGAAATTGTACCCCCTCCTAATATAAGCTGGGTTTAAGGGGGCAGTCACTTTTCTACGGGGAATTTGTACCCTCTCCTAATATAAGCTGGATATAAGGGGGCAGTCACTTTTCTACGGGGAAATTTTACCCCCTTCTCATATTAGCAGGATTTAATAGGGCAGTCACTTTTCTACGGGGAAATTATACCCCCTCCTAATATAAGCAGGATTTAAGGGGGCAGTCACTTTTCTACGGGGAATTTGTACCCCCTCCTAATATAAGCAGGATATAAGGGGGCAGTCACTTTTCTACGGGGAAATTGTACCCCCTCCTAATATAAGCAGGATTTAATTGGGCAGTCACTTTTCTACGGGGAATTTGTACCCCCTCTTTTAAGTGGGAATTGACAGGCAGTCATTTTTCTACGGGGATATTTTACCCCCTGCTTAATTGACGGGAACTGAAAAGGGCAGTCATTTTTCTCTGGAGAAAATTGACTGTACAGTCATTTTTCTACGGAGTCCAAATTCCCCGTCAAGAAAACGGGGAATTTGGACTGCGTAGAGAATTGACTGTACAGTCACTTTTCTACGGAGTCCAAATTCCCCGTTACACCGGGACCAACATTTTGTTCATGTTAACCAGTGTTCGTCTTAAGCGAGTTTGTGTTAACGAGGGTTTACTGTAATTACAAGGCAATCTACATGTACAATTTACACTGCATGCTAATAAACAGTTATTGTCACTACGAAATTTAGAGAATGACTTTAAATACGTTCTTCGAGCAGGCCTCATCTCCAGGAAGGTATCAACTCAGAGCAAGTCCTGGCACCTAGCTACCTGTTGGGTGAGAATGAGTCAAGGCAAATACTTCTAATACCTTTTCCTGCTCCTTCAAATAGGCAATAGTTAGTCTGGAGAGTACAATGAACTAACCGATCTCTTTACTACGCACTTAAGGGTACGAGGAACAGTTTGTGTCGAGCCAAACGCGAGGACCCTAAACAGCTCCTTCCCCACCGACCTTTCTCCACTGGATGGTTGTAGGAGAAAACCTAGCATTACGATTATGGAAGCACTTGGGAATATCAAACTTCCAATGGCTTACAAAAATATATGAACGGAAAGAGAACAGGCTCAAGATTTCATTTTCATTTGATTAGACGTAACTTGGAGTTGCCTCTCCATAAGGTATATATTGGATCCTGGAAATATTATTCATCATATTTTTCACAGCTCATATCTGGCTTAATAATCAACTTGAAAAACCGCTTGCACTTCAAACATGGCGAGAAATTCATGCTCTCTTTTGCGACTGTCGTTTCTTCAGTTTTTCACTTTTCGGAAGGTAGCACCGCGCCATGAAGGCAAATTTAAGGAATGTGGGGGTAGGGACCGAGCCCCACATATTATCGATCTATGCCATTTTGGAGGTGATGTTATCAGCAACACGCTCCGACGGCCTTTACCACCCAGGGTACCCATTGACGTGAGGTTGAGTGAACCCCGGAGCCGAAAAAATGCTCACCTGACACGAAAATCCCGAAATTCTGAGAATGCATGTCGACAAGATTCTTACATTCATATCTAAGCAGTTGAAGGGGTTAGCCAGCCGTCATCCTCTATCGGTTTCAACAATGCCATCTCGCAAAGGGAAGATTCCAGCCCATCGCAAATAGATTCCCAAAAGCGGATCCTTTCCCCGAAAGGCACTGCTGGCGTGAGAACCTCTCCATCGCGGAGGAGGCCAGAAGATGAAGACAAAGGCGATGCATCCGTATTGGTAGAGGCGTGACTAATGGGGTGAATGATGGTTGCTTTCATCGGAAATGTAGCGCGGCGTGGGTCGTGT
Organism: Lepisma saccharinum; assembly: GCF_977018435.1. NCBI lineage: Eukaryota > Metazoa > Arthropoda > Insecta > Zygentoma > Lepismatidae > Lepisma > Lepisma saccharinum. The sequence goes on along the minus strand of NC_139243.1, from coordinate 21,526,907 downwards.
GTGAGGATCGCACGGCGCTCGGGAAATTAGCAGGAACCCACATGGAGAGTGCGAGACCGGAGGCTTTGTTCTTTGGTCTTCGGGCACCCACGCTCCTTGGACGGAGACACAGAGACTTCTGGGATTTGCTCGCCGGTTTAGTGTTTAGCGAGTCCAGTTTTGGGTACACAGCAGGGTGCGAAATCATTGAAAACTGGTTGGGAGAAGAAGATCCTATTTCACACACACGCGCGCACAAATGTATTATACATATATTATATATGTGGAAGAGGATTCGAGTATTTGTAGGGAGAAGTTTCAAACCTTGGTGCCTATTAATAAAACCAAGGTGTGTATATATATGTTTGTATTTTCTAAGATTATTGTACTTGAGGAATAAATATAATGAAAGAAAAGTATATACAGAATATGAATATAAAATATAACAAACAAAATCATATATATGTTTGACCAGTGTTTCCAAAATTTCTAAATTGACTTGTATATGTTAAGAATTTGTTTGGTGCTGATATTCAGCTTGAAAAGCTTACGGAAATGTATAATGATAAATATAATAAAATACTAACTTGGAATATATGATATTATCTAGTAAATTTATTGAGTAATATAGGTCCTTAGACCTGAAGCCTCCCAAAGGAACAGGAGTTGCAAGTATCTGGTGTTCCAGAAGTAGGACCTTCCAAAGGGTTCTTCTTATTTTGCTTTCAAGGAATTTAGGCTATCTTCTTCATTAAGAATAAATAATGAATAAGTAACGAAAGAGAAATTTTATATATATTGAATAATTAGAACATACTAAATTATAAGTCCTTAGACCTTGAGCCTCATAAAAGAATCAAATGAAATGGACTTCCAGAAGAGAAGGAATTTCCAAGGGCTTCTTCTTCATTCCATAAGGTTGTGGTCATCTTCTTCATTCTTCTTAATGATTATCATCATATCAAAGTTCACACTATTCCAGTTCCCAAATTTCCATTGTTCACTTCGCTTCCATACATAGTCAAATCTTGATAGAACCACAGTGGCGTGGCGTGACTTATTCAAAAGTGTTACCGGCCATCAGACGTTATCATCTCCATCCTACCCCGCTCCCCTAAAAAAAAAAAAACCATGCCTTTGATCTAGATTTTGTTCATTTCGTTCTTTTTTTGCAATCTGTTCAGTGATGTAGCCACAATCACTCCTAGAAAGAACCACCACTCATGAGAGAGTTACCGCGAAAATACAGTGAATAGTAGTCGAGCCTTGTCAACCATCTCTGTTTCTTTGCAAAGAGGTGGAAAGGGGAAGAAGAACCACACATTTCTCGGATCAGTTTGGCGTTTGTGCGGTGAGCAGACGACAGAATGCCCCTCCTCCAGCGGTGGAAGGGCAGATGTAAGTACTACTGTTGCCAACTTAGTTCTTTGGAGCAAGGTTTGTCCAAATCACGAATCGCACCAAGACTTATCTTTTCGTCTATTACTAAACGGTCTCAGTTGTAGTTAAATTCAGCCTTGGCTTTGCAGTCTAGCTCTTGTTGCTTCAGAGAAATAGTGTCCCCGTTTTAGGCGGGATTTAGCTCTTTTCTGCCAATCCAATCTGACAACACTGGCCTGTGACCGGCAGGCCTCACCGGTAACTGGGCCCCTAAACAGGCATATGGATAACCCCATAGCACATTTGCCCCAAAGTCTTTCCCCGCTCTTCCCTTGCATCGGCACCCTTTCCTCTTGTTACCTTTTGAGGGTAGCGGAACAGCCTTCCTCTTCGCTTCTGTCGGCTGCAGAGAAAATATACTCTGCAATCTTTACTCGACGGCAACGCTAATGGTTAACGTACTTAACAATGTTGTGATTTTATTGAATCAACTTTTTAATTCTTTTACACTTTGCTGTTACCTGCGGTAACACCGGTTACATGCACGCCACGCCTCTGACCGGGTGTCCCAGAAGTCTTTCCCTGATTACAAACTTTATTCATATCCGCTATAGTAGTGCCAAAATGTTGGAAAACTAACCAAGTGTTTTTTGTTGCAGGTTTGAGTAACGTGGCTGTAGTGTAGCAGTGTCAGTGCCCAGAAAACAGGAAATGTTCACAGATCAGGAAAAAGCTCAGCATGTCCTCTGGTATCACGAGACCCGGTCACCAATAACAGTGCAGAGGAACTTTGAAATGTACAGAATTCTTTCGTCTAGAATATCTGCCATCAATAAGTTGGTATTTAAAAAAGGGAATTTATCTTCATTACCAAATCCTGTCAAGTCCAAGAAACATTGTATGGAAAGATGTCAAGAGCATTAATTCCGGATTCCTTGGCACTGACACTGCTACACTACAGCCACATTACTGAAACCTGCAACAAATAAACTTGGTTAGTTTTCCAACATTTTGGCACCACTTTCACATCTAACAAATCAGGGAAAGACTTCTGGGACACCCCCGGTATATATATATATATATATTATAGACACACACACACACACACACACACACACACACACACACACACACACATATATATATATATATATATATATATATATATATATATATATATATATAGCTATACGATATTTGTACATGGTGGTAAAGATCTGAAATACTGAGTGTAAAGATAAATACGTTGTGCATTGTACATAATAATTGAAATATTGTATTCATGTAGGCTATTTTTGTAGAGAATAGTTAGATATTTTATTCCACTCTCTTCAATTAACATGTATTATTATAACTCGTTTTGTTAACTGTTGTATACACATATAATTTAGCGTTGACATGTTTTATGTTTATTTACATTTCTGCACCCTCATATTTCTTATCAAACTGTAAATTTACACACTCAAAGCAAGAAATGTAGAACACTGTAATTGGTCATTCACCTGTTGTGTTTAATAATAAATAAATAAATAAATAAAATACTCAAATATAGCACATGTGAAAAGTATGCAGTATCTACAGACCGAAGCGTAAAATGGATACACATGCTGACAGACCTGCCTAAGCAATTACAAATATCGTATCATAGAAGTACGTGCACATCGTTGTTCAGTTACAGAAAAGGATAATCATATTCGGCTCCGTGGTCACATCCTACACCCTCGATTTCGGCCACATTTCAAATATTTTCGTCAAAATATAAGTTTCTTCTAAGAAAAGGGTGTTTCATAATAGCGCGGAAGGTAATTTTTTCACATCTACATGCTACGAAACTTACGTTTTTTGTAATATTAAAAATCCTTGCGTACGTAACGTCAACACGGTTTTTAAGGGCTTCCATCATGGATTCATGTCACAGGCGCACCTCTACACATTTTCTTTTTCTTATGATTGACTTCTGGAATGGGATAGGAACGGAAGGGGAGGGTAGTATTCTGTGGAAATGGACAACAGACATTTAATATACGGCTTAAATTCCGCAATTCAGTGCCTGTGCTTGGGATAAAGAGGTAAGTTACCTTCTGAGGTTTAATTTTTTGGTAAACAATAGTGTTCGGCAGGTGGCTGCGGCCAGTTTCTAACATGCCTTCCAAAGGAACTCTAGTCGGTAACGCGTCTGACTACCATGCTCAAGGTCCCGGGTTCGATCCCCGGCCGGTTCAAATCCGGGAACTTTTCTAACGTTGGAAGCGGCCCCGGCGCCCACCCAGCGTCGAATAACATGGGTACCTGGGGGAAACCCTGGGGGTAAAGGCGGTCAGGGGCGTGATGCTGATCACATCACCCCCACTCACGACCGGATCAAGAAAGTGTTGGGCATTAACCCCACACCCCCTATACGCCTTCATGGTGTGGTGCTAAGCATAGGGGAGCACTTTACCTTTTTTTTTTACCTCTATAGAGAAAGGCGGGGCCGCGGTAGCGGTAGAAGGCGATAGGTTAATTACCCCAGGCGCGGAGGCCGGAATCGGCGGGAAATTTGGGGCCAGCAATTTTTATGAAATTTCTTGGGGTATAGCCATGAAAAACCGACTTTTACATATATCCATCGGTACGGGTACAACGACACTAACATGGCCGCAAGTACAGTTCCACCTCGCAACTTCAAACGACTATATCTCAACTTTAAACAACTGTACAGTCGTAAATACTTGTTTCCGCGCTCCAAAATTTTGTTCTTCAGAATTTGCAACACACAATCTTCACAAAAAAAAAAAAAAAAAAAATCTTGCGAAATCGAGGGTGTAGGATGTGACCACTGACCCTCATATTTTACGAAATAATAAAATGCAGTGAAAGCATTCAATCGAACATCATTTCAATGTGTCAATAATCGTAGAAACATAAAATGTCAGTCTAGGTAGTTTCAGCCCTTAATCATCTATTTCATTTTCACATATCTCGGTAATATACACACAACTGCATTTTAACATGCAGATGATGACTATGTTCACTTATTTTTCAATTTCACTTCGTCTTTTACTTCACGATCCATATTTGAGGGCCCACTACGATAGACAAATGACGGAAATACGTGTGCTAATAGGCTTCGAGAGTTCGAGCGTATTCGAGCGTTTTTCGCTCGAGCGGAAGAACTATCAATTCTGTATGCCATCTAGCGTTGCCCGTGCGAACTATTTGCCGCTCGAGCAAAAAACGGTCATTGCATCACTCTAGTCTGTACCCATGTCCTGTATAATCAATCGTGTGTAGGACTTGAGGCAGAAAAGTGATATTTTGCACATCGAAAGGGAAATTGTGGCAACACTGAGAAAAAGGACAGGGAAACGTTCATATAGATCCAGAAATCCCTGAGAAATACTTGGCTTAAAATCCCATTCGGCACCTCTTGAAGATATTAGGATTGGCCACCGAGTCCTGTAATGCCTTCAATGATTGACGGGTGAGGAATTCTGATGCTCAGTTAGCACCTGTTGGGGTCTGACAAAAAAGAAAGCCGGAGTCTGTTGCCACCCACGGCTCATCCTTCCCAACACCTACGCCATTGTTTGGGTCTCCGCCCCCTCCCCTTTTATCTTCGTGCCTTGCCACCCACGGGCGGCCTCCCGTGTTCTTCGAGGAACACCTGAACTCTTGAAGTGATGCAGCTATTTGAAAGCGAGTTAATGACTTCCTAGCATTTCAAGAATTTCATGTTTTCTTTAACAATTGAATCGTCACACGAAGGACGCTGTATCCAATAAAAAACAAATGCCACAGAAAAAGCACAACAATCAGCCATGTTGTTTTTTCTGAAACAGGAAGTTTCACGGTGCAAGAAACTCTTCCATCTGTTCGTAAAATGTGTCACTGCTATATTCTAGAAGCTGAAAATACATTTTCACAAGTTTTACAGCTCTGTCGTGTGACCAATTCAATTTTAGAAATTGGAATTTAGCAACGAAATCTCATGGCAGAATTGTAGGTTAGAAGCGACAGCATTAGAACTCTTTAGAAATTAGTTTTAGTGACTGTTAGCAGCTGGATGTTTTCTGCACCTAGGCAGGGTGCGAAATCCTGGGGGGGACGGGAGGATTTCGCCCCACCAACAATCTTGGCCAGATAAGCAATTACTTTGAATTTCAAATATACTTTACTAAGAATAATATCGAAAAAACACACAAATTAGTGTAGTTGTGAGAATTGAATGCTTTCTCTCTCAAGAGACCGTTAACAAATCTACATGAATACGCACAATAACAGTAAAACAAGAATGCAAAAGAAAAATAACTATGAAATCTAATTGACTTATACTAACATAAAGCACTAACTAAACAAACACTTACACATAATAAAACCACTTGAACTATTTCATAATTTATTATCATCTTTAACCAGTTGGTAAAGAAGTTAGCTTCTTTGCAATATCAAAATTAACAAATTAATTTCCTTTATGTAATTAATAATAATAGCATTATTATTAATAATAATATACTTTTAATTGAGTAATTTATTTTTACTTTTATTTACATTACAAATATGTATATCGTATAATATACACATATGTTTGTGGGGGAGGGGGTTTTAAGATGAAGAATTTTCTCCCCCTCACCAGTTTTCAATGATTTCGCACCCTGCACCTAGGTGAACAGCGCGGCGCGACGCAAATGGTCCCGAGTTTGAATCCTGGCCCTGGCATCGATGTCCTTCGTGAATGCCCCTTCATCAATGCCATTGTTTCATCACTCATCCTCATCCTCGCGATTAAAAGTGGAAGAAAAGCGACGCTACAGAACAAAATCAAATCATAAACCCTAGGTAAGACGTGGGTGTATTTGTCACGTCGTAAATTCCATCAATTCAAAACCATTCAACTACTTCACGCTTATAAGAAATGAACGAAAGATTGAGACACTGATAATACTTATTTTTCCTTCACTCATTCTATCTTTGCATCACAAATTCCAGCAATTTTCGCCAAACATGACACCCTGTGCGATTGCATTGATGTAAGTTATACAGTTATCTTCGGATTCTTAGATTCTAAAAAGTGTGCTTTTAGGTTGCTAAAATAGGCTCTAAAAATCCTAAAATAGGTTTGAAATACCCTAAAATAGGCTCTAAAAATCCTAAAATAGGTTCGAAAGACTAAAATAGGCTCTAAAAATCCTAAAATAGGTTCTAAAAATCATAAAATAGGTTCGAAAGACCCTAAAATAGGCTCTAAAAATCCTAAAATAGGTTCGAAAGACCCTAAAATAGGTTCTAAAAATCATAAGATAGGTCCTGAATATGGGACACCTATATCCTGAAAGACGCACTATCTTGCATAACGTTATGTGTGTTGCCTAACCCTACAGCGATGGCAGAACTTACAATACGCTGGTCAAGTCGTCTGCTGGTCCCGCGCATGGGTGCGGCCATATTGGCAATAAACAACAGGTTGCTACGGTTGTTGCTAAGGTCGGTAACATGGCGTTGGCCATAGAGCGTTGCTGAGGTTTTGGAAAGATGAGCCGAAAACAATGAAGGAGGGAGGGTTAGCATGTAAGGAGAACCACTTTCGTAGTTTCAGATGCATAAAATAAGAAGGCGTCGTCGAAGGAAGGGTGCAAGCAAGCATGAAGGAAAGAATATGATGTTAAGGAAAGTGCTACTTAGATGATGTCGCACGTGTTGTGACTATATAGCACTTCTTCGAAAATTTTGCAATAGCTTTGTGTATGTGCGAAGAGATGTTTATTATCTTTCTTTCAGTGGCGGCAATTAGGGGGGACGAGGGGGCAATTCACCCCACTTTTTCGCCCACTTTTGCCCCCGCACTATGTTAAATCTTATCTACAAAGGGAAATATACTGTCTTTGCCTCCCAGTTTTGACACCTTGCTCCCCCTCCCCGGTTTTGGAACCCAATCGCCGCCACTGCTTTCTTTATATTTACGTGAACCAGATTAAATATTTTACATAATCAATGTATCCTCTATTCCTTTGTTACGAGCCTTTTACGAGGACAAAAGGGTTGAACACAACATGTGCCGTTTCCTCTGTCCATCATTATCTTGTTATTATTCCAACTTATCACTTTATCATGTTCTTTTATGCAAAAAAATTAGAATGAAAACAATTTGTTGTAATTAATAATGGGCTGCCAAGCTGAAAACACCTTCAGGTCGGTCAGTAGACTCCAGGCGCCAGGCATTTATCCAGTAGCGTAACTAACATGCTCTGCGCCCCCCGCAACTTTCAGTTGTGCGCCCATACTCGTTTAAAAATATACAAATATATTTATTTTCTAAAATATTAATTCACGCTCACATTCATATTAGGTATATAAAAACATGAAAATGCATACATGTAATTTGAATCAATGTAAAAACTGATACGAAAGGTTAAGACAACAGAGAAACTGTAAAAAAATATATATGATAATTATATATGAAAACAGACTGTTATTACAAAAAATTACGATATTGTCAAATGATCATTAGCAGTCCTCTGCATTTTTTCATGGAAGCTAATTATTTTGCTAGTTTTCGAGCTCGATCGTTCTCACTCCTGACATTGTGCTTCTCAAGTAATTTTTGATGAATTTTAGCTTGGAAAATCATTTCGTCGAGGAATATTTTTTTAAACTTCTATTTTCCATTTGGTAAAAATTGTAAGTAGGGTGAAAATTAGCGTTGACAGTGTGCTCTCTTGCCTGTCGTCTACCCTTCTTCTACGTAAACCATTCAGCTAATGAAGTTTTGTTTTCTAATCTGATAATCCACTTTCTACTTGTGATTAACATTTTCTGTTTGCAGTTAGGGGCATAAAATATAATATGTTCGGTTGAAAATATATTTTAACGCCGAAAGTGAACTATCGATCTTTCTTAGTTTATCATTGGGGGTGTTATTTACGCCACTGCATTTATTACATGTTCAATCTTTCGTTCAATAGTCCTTAATGCACACAGCGATATGCATAACTCGAAAAAGGGGTGAATTTCCAAGAAGCGGGAAGATAAGCTTCTAGGGGAGATATTTCTTTCGTATTATCTCAATTCCTCATAATCTATAAATGGGAGTAAATATTTTCGGTTGGAAATCGCTTATTTACGAGTTACGATTATTCAGAATTTCTGGAAATTCAAGAACATAATATATTTTGGAAAGTGCCATTCGTTTAAGATGTAAATGCGAACCTAATTTCCTGAAATAACAGACTTGATACACCTTGCGTTTGCACATTTATACTTCGGATGCAATCATAATAATTATAATACGGTGGAGGCACATAGTGGTTCGGATTACAATTTAAACTGTTGGTCCAGTCCCGATTAGCCTTACTGTACATAAACTGGACTTAAAACATCTAATCAACCAATCAAAAATAATAATAAACCATTGTTATCTTCATATGCATTTATTATTGTTGTTGTTGATATTAGTAGTCCCTATTCATTTGTGGTTGCTGTTCCGGCTATTGACTGAAACCACTTTAGACACTCCCAATATTACTACTACTAGTATTAAAATATATCAATGGCCTGACTACCCCTACAAGAATTTCTTTCGACGTTTATGACTATGTACTACACATATGTATTCTTCCGATCGAGAAAATGCATTGTAGTTTTTGAATACCCATTAGTGCAAAGGCACGAAATATGCCTAATGTGCACAATGATTGTAATCATACGCATAGCAATAAGACTTATCTGACCACATGCATAAAAACAATGTGACTTACGTTCATTTACCCGTCAACAAGCCTGTATAGCGGAAACCGAAGAAATCGTAAGTTGCCGGTCACTTTCATGGAAAGTGCCTGCTTTTGTTCTTCCATTTTTTCTTTAACTTGTCACCTGTAAGCAACCTGTATTTTATGTACGTATTCTTCTGAATCTAATCTTTACAATGGTGTAAGATACATATTACCATTTTCGTTGAAAAACCCTGTCACTAAGAACAAAAGGTATCCCTTGCGGTCCGTTTCCAATGCTAACTGCATGGGGGAAGTACGGACAGCGCGTTGTATATTGCCAGGTATACCGTTGCTATGCCAACAGCGCCGGAAGTGACGTTCACTAGACCAGCGTATTGGAAAGTTGCTATTAAAATCCACTCTTCGCCGTATAGTTAGGAAAGATTTTTTTTTTTTTTGCCAGTGTTAACCCGTTGAGAGGGTTATGCCCTCACTTCGGTAAGTGATTTCATTGTAAGTTATGTGTCTTTCATCATTTTGGATGGTCTAAGTGCTTTTTTATATTGCAGAATATTTTTCTTATTAAGATTGGTGATTCGTATGTGTTATCTTACTTTTGGGCATGGTTGAGAAGATTGTAAATATGGATTTCGATATTTGGAGTCGGAGTATTGTTGGTACTGCTTAGGCTGTAGTGATGGGATAAATATGGCATGATAACTGCGATGGATGATATATATCGTTAGGAAAGAATCTTTTTTCATGTTATTCACAGTCTAACTCTGCAATTTTGTCTGTGGGGATCATCGTATATGCTGAAAATAATCTTTCAACAGAAGCATAGTCAGTGGTGCAAACTTCAATGCTGAAATGTTAGTTTGCAAGTGACGCGAGAGTGAGCACCATACAAATCAGACTACTTTGGATTGTACAGGAATAGAATAGTTAGGTTAGGTAGACCGCCGCGCCATCTGTTGACCACCGACGGAACTGCAATTTCCAAGCGCAGCGAGGTTTATACATAGGTTCCCCTTCTATACCCTAACTATTCTATGGTACAGGTAACAGTAGCACCAGACATTTTGCTTTTTTAGAGCTTTGAAAAATCACCATGCAATTGGAGGAAGGGAAATCGACAGAGAGTACGTTTCAAACACGTTCGTCATTGAATTTTTTCATGACCAAACAAAGCAAATACCTCTGTGTGACATAAAAAGTCTGTAAAACCTTTAATAATACATAAAAACCTAAAAATAGGGTTGATTTAGACACATAAACATAAAATAGGTTCTAACAAGCAAAATAGTTTTTTTAGACACTATAAAACTTCATCAGTTGCGTTTTTTAACGAAACGCTGACATAACTTATTATTTCTTACATGCCTGTAAAGGAAATAATAGGTTGAAAACCTAAAATTCGAGGTCTAGTGATATGGAAAACATATTTTGCACAAATGTTCGCTTCGCCTGCCAACACTGATTACGATGCTCTTACATCTGCAACTGGCAACCTGTATCTATCTCCCCCTCCCTTCGGCGCCATTGAGAGGTCCGCCCCTGGACAATGGAATGCGATTCATGTAAGCCGAATGTAGCCAAAGGGTCAAACGTACGTAAATTTGCTCAACCGAGTACTGGCCCTGGTGGGTAAGAAGAGAAGCGAAGTTATTCAGATCCATTAGAATAATGAATGCAGAAGCAATAAAAACGCCATTAACCTTGGTCGCCAAGCGGAACCTCGTGATCATCCCGAACTTACTCGGGAGTTGGTATTCATTTGTTACACATACTAACTTCCCGCGCCGAATCGTCTGCGAGGTGGGTAAATTTTCAAGCCACTCATTCACAGGCATGTCATTAATGAGCGATAGTGGCTATATTGGCTGACACGAATTTAATTGGGTGGCAGAATTCGCGGTGTTGCCATATCGGTGATCTCAACTCTCTGTTCCGAGGTTTACGACAATATGTGTTCTCGTTTCATAGTCGACTTTTCATTTGTTGTACATACACACTCAATGCAGCGAATTGTCTGGGAGGTAGAGGAAAAGGTCTAAATATGGGCCCCTCTTTTTTATATTGTCATTTTCGGAGGAAAAATTAATATATCAAGCACCTGCCTTTAAAATGCATATCTATGAAATATATACTTAAATGTAATAGCATGCTAAACTATAGAAGACCTCCATTTTAAAAAAAAAAATCAATTTCCAAAAAATGGTAAAATGATGTATATCAAAATTGTGGTCTAAATATGGGCTACTAGTGGCAAAAACATTATACAATTCATATTATGAATAATCTGTTGTTTTGAAATTCACGCGGAATGAGAAAAATCGAAATTAAGAAAAACATCCAAATATTTGTTGAAAATGTGATCTCAACATTAGACCTCATGTCAAAGCCCATGTTTAGACCATCACGCTATTTTTCTTCTTCAATTTATTTTCGCTCTCTGTGGTACATATTTCACAAACAAATCATGGCATTATAAAAGCCCACATTTGTTTTATGTACCGCTAATATCATAACCCATACAAAGCAGATGAGAATTCAGAAAACGTTGAGTGAAAACATACCTGCAAAAAGTTTTTGGAGGTCGCAATTCTATAACAGCGTCCAAGGCCGAAACTAACCACCACTTTCTCTTGCGAATTGGCGCCGCAACCTTTATCCTTGACAGATAACCAGTTCCAATAGCCTCTGCCAGGCTGCAGCACTCGGGAGCGCTGATAACTTCAAAACCCATATTTAAACCTTCGCCCATATTTAGACCTTCTCCTCTACTCTTTACCTCAAGCCACTCAACCACTTGCTTATTATTCATGAGCAATTGTACCTATACTCGGGGAGGTACAGTGGGATCCATGAGTATTACCGTGCAAATTGTCCATGACTATTTTCATTAATTAATAGCTCTTATTGGGTCAAACAAAATGCACGAACATGGTGATGGACAATTTGCACGGTAATACTCCTGGATCCCACTGTACATGAGGCGGCTGGCGGAATTTTGAGCTGTTGTCACATCCACGCCCAAAGGTGGAGTAAAATACTTAATTTTAGATATCAACAAGAGAACGGTCGCCTTTCTAGAGATCAAAGTGAGATGATCGCCATTTAATCTTTGCTAATTTTAGGTTTCGAGCCGGGCAGTGGTGCAGTAGTTCGTCCCTACGAACCCACCCCAGGTTCGAATCCTGAATGAGGCATGAACGTTTCCTTGTTTATTTCTTCATCAATTCATCTTTCATCATGGTCGTCACCAATAACTAGGGTGACTATAATATTTTGGCCCAAAAACAAGACATCCCAAGGAGATCAGTTTACACCCTACCCTCCTGAAAAATCGGTTAGGCCAAATTATAAAATTATTGTATCATTATTATTATTATTTGAAATATGATCTCCCGTTGTCAAATGGTATTAATTATTATAATCTCGGTGTATCTTACACAGTATTTCTGGTTCCTTCTGATCAACCTTTGATGTTAGCCCTACACTGAAGCTGAGGAGTGCAAGAAGTATTTATCAGAGTAATCAATCTTCCTGGGAGCAGGAAGATTGATTGAAATCTTCCTGGAAGATTTTTCACCAACCGTTTATAAATCACCTCGAAAACCTTACTCTGACACTTTGTTTGGTCAAAAGAACATGATTTAACTACCAGAGCAAATAATAAATTCACATGAAAGACTCGAAAGCGTACACGTGATGCCTCTCAGGGTATGGGGTAATATCTCTCTTCGTCGTTCAAACCAAAAAAAAATCAAAGTTAAGTTTGCACTAAGAAAAAGGAAGTCTATTTTACTTCTTTGCAAACTAAATACTTATATGCCTAACATATAATCCATGTCACTCAAAGAAATTAAACTTCTTATAATTCAACTTGATCACTCTATTCAAAAAACCGAACCCGAACTTCAAAGTCCAGACAAAAGACACTCGTAATTGCCATGGTAACAGCCCTTACAAGATAAGTATATACAGGTTAGTCACTATCCTGACATTATCAGTGATAGGTAAATTACAGAAATTAAGATTTAAGAACAATAAACATTTGTACAAGAGAAAAGGTAATTAATAACAATAAATATTAGTGCAATGGGAAAGGACGTGTCAACTACACACATCTGAATCACAACGCGAGATTTGTAATTTGAGTTTCCATATTGAAACTGCATTTGCGCTTCTTGACCATGCTCACTCACGGCTCCTCAAATAACGGAACACAAAAACAAAACAATATATCTTTGTAGCATGAAATGCCTCTCAAATTGAGACTTGGTTTTCAAGATAACTCCTAGACTTTTATAAAGTGGGACAAATGGTGGCTTTCTAATAATATCGACGGGACGACTGGAACACGCCTCTCAAACGGGATGGTCCCGGTCAAAACGAGACGTATGGTCACCCTACCAATAACCTATGTACTAAGAATAGCGACGTCAACTAACAAAAATACAAATTGACGTCACTGAAGGGCAGGTTTGATGTCGACACTAAGTAAATCACCTTTTTAGATGTCTCTTTCTTTGGGCTTGCCCCCCTCCCACCTCCCCCGTGATTGACTCGTGCAAGGAAGTAATGAACCAACATAAATGAGGGTTTTAAGATCATCTTAGTAGACATGCAAATGCCCAATGCTTTCTTCCCTGGAACGCCATTCTTGCAGGTTAACGAGACTCTGGCGCCTGCATCCACAGTCAGTATAATACTCTGTTAGGTTGTGTCTATTCTAGCTCACTTTGCAGCCTCAATTTATCAGTAGAGTGGGGATTTTCTTGTTTTCAAATCTACGAGCATTTGTTCTTGAATTGCTGAACTAGTTTTTTTCTTTCACTTCGGCTAGTCGCGCCGATGGAGATGATTGATAATAATGGATGAATCACAAACACATATGGACGACACAACACAATTCCTACAGAGAATTATCCTGGCTGGAGGTCGAGGCGCCAGAGCCTCGTTAGTGTGTAAAATGCATTCCAGATGTTCTACGTGAAATATTTCTTCTCCCTTTTTACTTCACTCTCGAGGTGTAAGGGGTGACTTTCGCTGAAGTTACTCTATCTTTAACCTCACTTAACGTAGTACACCCTGGACTGCATTGTCCTGGCCATGTGTGTTTCTGATTGTCCTTTCGTCAATTTCTGAACATCTTTCATCCTCATCGTCGCAATTAGTCAAATGTGGAAGGAAAGCGACGTTAAAATAATCAAATCGCTCAATCCATTTGTTCAAATTTGAATTATCAGTTCTCACTGGCGGCGATTGGGTTCCAAAACTGGGAGGGGGGCAAGGTGCAAACACTGGGGAGGGGGGGGGGTTGGGGGGGCAAGAACAGTTTAAATTCACGTGGTAGATAAGGCTTAGCATAGTGCGGTGGCAAAAAGGGGGGCATAACATCAGTGGTGAGCACCTAGAGACAATCATTAGCTTGAATTTTCTTTTAAGTCGACTATGTGCAGATAGGCTAATCGGGACTGGACCTACAGTTTGAAGTAGAATCCGAACCACTGTCCAAAGTGTGCATACACCGGCTATCGAACCCGGGACTCCTTGATTACAAGGCGGCGACGTTATCACTGCACCATCGGGAAGGCCCAGAGATGATGCATAATCGCTCGTGAATGATGTCATACGGCCGGAACGTCTTGCGAATCGCAGTAATCGTGTAGTGGTGAAAAATAGGTGAGGAAAAAGAACGAATGATCTGGCAACGTCACACTCCCTTGCCCCTACGATTGTCGCCGGTGCTTTGTTGAAACCAGAAAAAGCGTGTAAGTGTCCGAAGTGTGTTGGATGAGTTAAAAGGGGGCAGGGAGGGAATGATAGGGGGGGCGCATTCCTCTCTCCGTCTGCAACACGAGAATGAATAGGAAAGCACAACGTCCTTGCGCAAATTACCACTTTTACATGTCTCAAATTACCCCCGATTCATTGCCGCGGACCGCCCTCTAATAACATACCTTTTGGAACTGGTCACGAGGTGGCTCTCGCTTCGCTTGGGCGCTGGAGGGGAGGGACGTTCCACCAGCGTTGCCACATTTACGGCACTGTGGTTTTGCGGAGCTGTGAAAGTGTGAACTAACTTCGAAATTGCTGTGGCGATTAACTCGACCCAGAGGAAGGAAGAAGGAGGGTTGGAGGGGAGGGGGATCGCGCACGTGAGTGCTTTGGCTAACACGTGGCGACGTGAGTGTATCTTCTTCTTCTTCTTTCTCTTTTCAGCATGGAAAAACAGAGTCATTTATAGTACAACGGCAAGCATACGATCAGAAAAGTGTGTGTGTGTGGGTGAGAGAGAGAGAGAGAGAGAGAGAGAGACAAGGAGATAGAAATAAAGTAGAAATAAAATAATGAGAGAACAGAGGAAAGTAGAGAAATAGAAGCAGAGGAAAGCGAAAGCAGAAAGAGCCAGAGAAAGAGAGAGAAAGTGAAGGAGATAGAAAGAGCGAAAGCAAAGGAAAGTAGAGAAATAGAAGCAGGGGAAAACGGAACCAGAAAGAGCCAGAGAAAGAGAGAGAAAGTGAAGGAGATAGAAATAGCGAGAACAGGAAAGTAGAGAAATAGAAGCAGATAAAAATTCTAGAAGACAGAATGAACCTGAGAAAGAAGAGAGAGAGAGAAGGAAGAAGATAGAATAGTCGAGAACGGAGGAAAGTAGAGAAACAGAAGCAGAAAGAAGCTGAGGAATACAAGAAGACAGAGAGAGGAGATAGAAATAGTGAGAAGAGGATAGAAAGAGTGAGAAAAGAGGACAGAGAAATGGAAGCAGATGAAAAGGGAAGAAGAAAGAAACAGTCGGAGAAGGAGAGAGAGAAATAGAAATAAAGTGAGGGCAAGAGATGAAAAGGGGAGAAAAGGAAGGAAGCAGAGAAATAGAAGAAGAAAATAGAATAAAGAAAAATCCGTAGAAATAGAGAAGAAAAGAAAAGGGACGGGCATCACAAAAGAAAGAGATGTAGGTTACGTTCTAGTTTCTGTGTGTCGCGATATTTGACTTCAATTTCAAGCTTAATTCATTTTGATACCTTTTTTAATTTTCAAAATACAAAGATAACCCAAGAAGTTGATAGTCGTTTAATTTATTTTGCTAATTTACAAATTAAGATTTATACAAATCACAGATTATTAGCTTCAGGAGGTAAGTGTACTATATTTAATGTTTTAATTAATATATTTAACTTCTACCCTGAAATGAGAATGGCGTTAGCTCTCAAAAGTTTGGAAACATTTCCAGAACTGACCTGGTTGACAGAACGAGAGAATTTATTCATCATTCATCGCCAGGAAAGTTTGAAGACTTACTTCAATGGAGCGATTTTACAATACCGGGAATTTCTCCATTTTGTTTGAAATTCAGCATACTCACTAATTTTGGACCCCTAATCACGAATCTGCAGTTAAAATTTGGCGCTCATACGTGGAAATAGCAAAATAATCTAAATTAAGTTCTTATTTCTACACCCTCGATTTCCAAATTTCCCACGGATTCCGGGCTCCGCCCGTGGGGTAATTGACCTACCGCCCCCAACAGCTAACGCGGCCCCGCCTCCGCTCCGCTCCGGCTCCCCGGTTTTCTCTATAGAGTCCCTGTTAAAGACATGTTAGAAATTGGCCGGATTCACCTGCCCCCAAATAAGCGCCAAATTTATACGTGAGCTCCAAATTTTAAGTACAGATTCGTGATTCGAGGCCCAAATTAGTAAGTATCCCAAATTTCGAACAAATTGGATAAATTCCCGGTATTGTTAAATTATACCTTAATTTTTCTGGCAGAGAGGGAACTTTCCTCCCGCAGCCCTACTCAGCTGCCATGACTGATCCACGTCTGTACTGGTTCATTATACGATTTTATTTTAATTTTGTTACTTACCTTCGCTTTTCCGCCAGTTTTCCCCGGTTACGGAAACCTACAGCGACGACTGGGGGTTCGTCGTATTGACCACACGTCACCCCGTAAATGGTGGGATGATCTCCCACCTCGGCAGGTGGGAGTGAGGCCGGCAGTCAGTAAGTAGGGCCTGGCCCTCTCGGGCTATACCGCCACAGTATAGCCCTTTTTTTCTTGCTCTACGTATAACAATTTGTTTTAATTGCGATTAAGGATACCCTTCCGTTTAACCGATGAAAGATATCTATGAACCTGCATACTGAACCCCCATTGGTACGTGGTACACATTAAATCAAGTATTTTAATTACTAGAATATAAAATTAATTGAATAGGAATGGATGACAGTTTATTTAACAAAATTTAAATTTGGTATTAGAACAATAATATTATATATATATAACAAGATAATTTTCAATAGTTATCCTTAACTAATAATTGACTTTCTCTCCTTTTGCTGACTATTTAATTGGTATCATTATTCATCCATGTTGTATCTGATTGCCTAAAAGAATATTTCTATGTTAAACTCCCCCCCCCCCTTTTTGTTCTATTTGTCTGTAATGACGATCACTCGGTAAAGATCAACAAGCAAATTAATATAATACTACTAACAAGTCTACAAAAGAAAAGAAAATAATATTAAACTAATTCTCTACGAAAGAAAATAAATTAAACCATCACCACTACGTGCGTCTAAGGCCCCTGTTGACCTCCTCCCGTCACGTCGAGTGCCCTGTTGGATTGTGATTTTGAACGTGTGCCAGCTAGAAGTGGAGTGTCTCGTTTCAGGAGTCTTTCCTCCAACCGGGAAACTGAATGACGTAACATGTGATCAGTGCCATCTATTGGCTTTTACCTTAACCATACCTTTCTTTCATTCGGAGGGAGAGAAACCAAAATCTTACACAGGCCGTAACAGGTTGTTATTTTTGCCACTGTTTAGCTAATCTCGACGATGAGGATGAGTGATGATGCGACATTGACAAAGAACACTCATGGCCAGGCCGGGATTCGAACCCGCGCCTTAGAGCGCTGAGCTAAGCACTTCGCCAAAAAGGTCGGCCATCTAATATACCAGTTTCACGTACACTCATCTCAATTAGCACTCCGGCATTATACACCATATTGGAGCAGAGACTTGGACAATGACACAGAGAGACAAAAGAATTATGCAGGCAGTGGAGATGAAATTTTGAAGGAGTATATTGTGGAAGACTAGAAGGGATAGAATAAGGAATGAGGAGATCCGACTGGGGTTGTTGAAGCTTCTGGACAGGATAGATCAGGCACAGGTGACATGGTTCGGACACATGAAGAGGATGGATGCAGAAAGACTACCAGTAAGACCGTACCATTGTAAGGAGTGGGAATAAGGCCAGAGGGGAGACAAAGATGTTGGTGGAAAGAGCAGATAGTGGAGTGTTAGGACAAGAGGACAAGATTGGAACACCGTGGAAAGAGAGGAGTTGTGGAAGACCAGAAAAAAATGAAGAGGCTTCACTTCTATGCCGACCCAGCCAGAGGCAGGAAACGGCGAAGGATGATGATCATGGGCGGAGTTTGAGCTTTTGCTTTTGGGGGGCAGACTCTGGGAGAAGCATATGATGTACCTGAGGGTTATTGAATATCCCCTAGTTCATAAGGGGTCCGGAGGCCTTCCCCCGGAAATTTAAAAAAAACAAAAACAAATTAAAAACACTGCGTTTCAGGCCATTTAGATTTGAAAATGTTAAATTTCCTCGCTTAAGTAAACAAATATTAATTAGTATATTGGTTGTCAGTTTTAAAAGAAGCAAAACAGTACGATTATTGCTTTTCATTATTTTTTTATTGATACAATACTCGTATTACTTTAAAAAAGTAAGCTTCAGAAATTCTAGAAAAATTAAATTGAAAAGTTGTTTTGATGCCTCAGCAGTAACTGTTGACTCAACACAAAGTCATTTTACGTTTTTCTTTCTTCAAACTGTACACATCAATCAAATCGCCTAAGACCCGCTATTGCGGCGCAATTACCGCACATGCCAAACGTCAAGATTTGCGGTATGGCTTCATAACAAAAATGTAGTAACTGAACTTAATCATGTGTTATTTTTTAGTCTTCCTTAAGTTGGGGGGGCAGGACCCCCCTGGCCCCTCCAGAACTCCGCCTATGATGATGAATCATTGATGATGAAACAGCATATTTGCTGAAGATACAATTCAATCTACAGGTGTTTCAGTATACGCTGTATATTACTAACTTCGTTGACCCTGTACCAGGAGTGGGTTAAATAAATATATGTAAGTTTCGCCACAGAATGAACAGAATTTGCGAAACAAAGTTCCTTTCGAAAGATGAATCGTTCAGTATGGAATGTCAAACATTTAGCGCGATTGTACAACCCTCATTCGCTCACCCACATACTGAACAATTTGTCGGCTGAAAGAAAAAAAAAACGATTAAATTAAATAGCGGAGCAGGGCTGTTGCAAACGGTTCGAAAACAGCTGCTTCATTAGTCCCAGGAAATGTTCGATTCGCATTATCCCCCGTTTCCAAGTACGCACCATGCAAATGGCGGACCGAAAATTAAGCCCAGACCGCGCGCGTGGGTGGACGGCTGGTTAATGATCCACGAAGGGGACAATAACGCCTCTGTCCCTCCCCGCGCTCCGCCGCATTGGCGTGGTAGCCACGCGACTCCTATCGGGCAATTTGCTAACTAATTTCACGCGATGGGCGGGTCGAGAAGGACAGGTTTATCATTTATGTCCCTTGTGGACTCGATGTTGACAGCTAATCTTGCCTAAGTGAAGAGGACGTAACGTGAGCGAATTAGCGATTCTTTTTTGTTTTTGTTTTATCTCTCTTCCCGCTTGTTCCAGTTGACGCAACGCCTGGCTCATTGCAGCACCTCATTCGTTAGCTGGAATTTACATTTATCTCATTGGCTCTTATTTCGAGTATAGTTTATTCTGATTCATGCCTAGCTATACTCTATCCAGGGAATTTCTATGGTAAGGCCGCGCATAACGCTACAAAAGGGGAGACAGCGAGTGGGAGGAGCGAAGCAGTACACGTTTGATGCAAGGGCTTTCTTTCTCTCTCGAGTCACTACTTGCGCAGAGACTTGGTTTCGTTCGATCGCTACAGAGATTCGCGGGACAGAGTATAGATTGGAGCTTATTTTTATCCACACCAGTATTGCATGTAGGTATTCAACGACCTTTCGCCAAGATGGAGCACTTATCAGATAGAGGAAAAGGTCTAAATATGGGCCCCCTTTTTATGTTGTCATTTTCGGAGGAAAAAAAATATATCAAGCACCTGCCTTTAAAATGCATATCTATGAAATATATACTTAAATGTATAAATGTATAAATTAAATGTATAAATGCATGCAAGTATAGAAGGTCTCCAGTTTCTTTTTTTTAAAAAAAACAGCAATGTCCAAAAAATGGTAAAATGATGTATTTCAAAATTTTGGTCTAAATATGGGCTACTAGTGGCAATATCACAAAAAGCAATGAATTTTTTTTAAAAAAAACAGTCATTTATCGCTAAAACATTATAAAATTCATATTTATGAATAATCTGTTGTTTTGAAAATCACGCGGAATGGGAAAAATCGAAATTAAGAAAAACATCCAGCTGCAGCATCCGGGAGCGCTGATAACAACAAAACCCATATTTAAACCTTCGCCCATATTTAGACCTTCTCCTCTAGTAGTAGAACATTGATAGAATATAAAAATCAATCAATTACTTTTCGACTAATCGAAAGAATCAATTAATTATTTTTCGACTCACACTAGAAGAAGAATCAATCACTTACTTTAATTTAATTTAAAATAAGTAGAACGATCAATCAATTTCTTCTCCACTAGCATTACTAGAGCAATCTCTAATTTCCTTTTTCACTAATATTACCTAATACAGTGGAACCTTCATAACTCGAACCTCAACATCTCGAATTCCTTGATAAGTCGAATTTTTTTGTAATCCCCTTGAATTGTTCATGACACTCAATACTAATTTTACCTCAACAACTCGAATAAAACTTTGATAAGACGTGTATGGGATGCCGTTCGAGCTCAATAGCTCGGAGGTAGACTATGAAAATCCTCTATGAGTCGAAGTTAAATTTTAATCACCTCTATAACTCGAAGGTTTAGTCGCACGGACCTCAATAAGTCGAAGTGTAGGGTGCGTACGTACAATGTCAGGTGATCAACAATCGTGTCGGGACTTGATCTCCCCCCACCCTGCCGTGTATGTAACCATCATTGTTAATGTGCTTAGTGTGCGTTGTAGAGCTGTTGATACATAAACTTTAGACCTCTATATCTCGAATTCGGCAATTTTGGCCCTCAATATCTCGAACCTTGGTAAGTCGAAATCCTTGATACCTCGATTTTTTCTTTTGCCCCTCAAGTTAGAGTTATCAAGCTTCCACTGTATTACTAGAAGACTCAACCACTTGCTTTTTCGCTAATATTACTAGAAGAATGAATCAATTTATTTTCGTTTAATATTAGTAGAATAATCAATCAATTACTTTTCCGCAATATTACTAAAAGAATCAGTCAATTATTCTTGAACTAATATTAAGAGGAGAATCAACCTATTTATTTCCCATTAATTAGTAGAGATATCAATCAGTTGCTCTTCCACTAGTATCAATCCACACATCAATAGAGCAGTCAATCAATTTATATCGACTAATATTGCTCTAAAGATACAAATCCACGGATATCTTTTCGGTCAATATTAATAGAAGAATCATTGTACTATTTTTCGGTCATGTTATAGTCGAAGATTCCATGGGAAACTAATTTTCTCCATCTGTAAGCGTGTGATGAGTTGGTCTACCAGATGGTGTATCTCTGCATGTGTGTGTGTGTGTGTGTGCTATTACGAAAGGCACAAGACACACCTACGCAAGGACAACAATCGTGACCAAGAACGGCCCCTCCGCCCCGTTTTGTATAAATCACCTCAGAGCTGGATCTCCCCTGTTTCGTATGGGTAGGTTTGCCCCCCCTCTTCACTCCCCCCCGGTAAGAATGTCGTCCGATAAATCATAAAAAAAGGAAACGCTTTGGCAACAAAAGACCTGCATCGTTCGCGGCAACCGGAGAGGGGTGGTGTCAAAAATACTCACTTGATGGCGTGGGAGGAAAAGGTTGTAGCCTTGGATGATATTGGGAGACCAAGATTATCTCGTTTTGCTTGATGCATTCGTGTTCATTATGCTGCTTGGGGCTTATGGAGTGCATATTGCGGTAGGGTCACCCAGACTTGGTGCAGTGGTTACCATCATGGGTAAATAAATACAGGGCGCCTGAAAATGTTCACCTTCCCCCTGAATTGTGAAATTCAGTGCGAAAAATATATTTTAAAAAATATTTCGAGTTCGCTTTTTTTTTTTAAAAAAATAACGAGTACGTTAAATCTGTATTATTTTAATGTTTGTGTGTTTCGCGTGTATCATTAAATCAGAATAATAAACAGGGCATTACAATTTTTTTCACTGTTTCTAGAAACAATTTTATAATCTGCAGATATGGTAGAGACGGCCATAATGTGACGATAATTTAAGGGGAGAAATAGTTATCGAGGCAAGACGGAGAATGTTCTGTAACCCTGTTATTGACAATAGTACGTGTCCAAGGTGGGGTAAAGGTGGCTCAAGCGCCCCCCCCCCCCCCGGGAAAATTAGGTTTCTGGCTTCTTGAATAATGTGACAATAATTTAAGGAAGAGAAATACTTCTGTAATTATCGAGGCAAGACGGAGAATGTTCCATAACCGTGTTATTGTTAATAGCACGTATCCAAGGTTGGAATCAGGAGGCTCGAGTCCCCCCTTCAAGTAATTTTTCAGTTTAACCAAATAAAATTAGGTTTTTGGCTTCTTGAATAATGTGACCATAATTTGAGAGGAATAATATATCGAGACAAGACGGAGAATGTTCTATAACCCTGTTTCACGTTCTGATTAAAATGGCAGCCTTAAACATTGGCGACGATTTAGGGGATAGTGACTCCCCATTTATTTTGCCGGGAAGCCGAAGGGAGAGATAGACTAGAGAGAGAAAGAGAACGAGAGGAAGAAATAGAAAGAGACGAAGAGAGAGCAGAGAGAGAGAGAGAGAGAGAGAGAGAGAGAGAGAGAGAGAGAAGGAGGAAGAGGGATCTTAGCAGCCAACACCATCAAAACAGAAGCCCACCCGAAAATATTTCGTACCGTTCGTAAGTCCACCGAAACAGAATTTCTGGTGTTGCGAGCCACTCAGCTGACGAGATACAACTGCGAACAGGATTAAGCATGAAAGCAAACGCCGACACCTGAACAAGCGCAAGAGGAACAATGGCGAACAGGATTAAGCTCAGAAGCATATTGTAGCACCATAACAAGCGTGAGAGGAGCAACCACGAACAATATTAAGCATAGATGCAAACTACAACAGCAGAATGAACACGAAAGAAGCAACTGCGAACAGGATTAAGCATAGATGCAAACTACAGCAGAAGAATAATCACGAAAGGACCAACTGCGAGCATGATTAAGCACAAACCACAATAGCACAATAAACACGAAGAGAGCAACTGCGAACAGGATGAAGCAAACGCACATAAAACCACAACACCAGAACAAGCGCGAAAGGAACAACTGTGAACAGGATTGATAGATGCAAGTCACAACATTAGAACAAGCACGAAAGAAGCAACTACGAACAGGATTAAGAACAGATGCAAACCACAACATCAGAACAAGCACGAAAGAAGCAACTGCGAACAGGATTAAGAACAGATGCAAACCACAACATCAGAACAATCACGATAGAAGCGACTGCGAACAGGATTAAGAACAGATCGAAACCACAACATCAGAACAAGCACGAAAGAAGCAACTGCGAACAGAATTAAGAACAGATGCAAACCACAACATCAGAACAAGCACGAAAGGAACACTGCGAACAGGAACAATCACATATGAAACCACAATACCAGAACAAGTGCAAGAGGAACAACAGCGAGCAGGATTAAGCAGCATTATGCAATACCAGTAAAGAACAACCGGCAACATATTTGAGTGCGACAGTAATCTACAATAACGGAAGAAACGCGAAAGTATCAATCGCGAAAATTTAACTTTCGTGCTTGATTCCTTTTGCGATTGTTCAAGCGACTCGTCGCCATATTCTCTCCCCAACAGTGTTTGTAATGAATGTGGACTCCCCCGCGAAGACATTAAACAGAAGATGTAGTTATCAAGTGAGACGTGTTGACAAATTGGCTGCTGATTCTCGTGCTGCCGTGGACATCTGCAATCTCAATGAAGAGGCGAGCAAGGCGCTTGACAAACGGGCCTGGGATTGGCCGTGAAGCGTGCTTCCAGGAACGTGACTACGATTCACGCCCGCGCTCAGTATTTCCCACTCTTCCCCACACCAGGGTACTACAGTGTTCCCAGGCTTTCATGGTCAATTTCCCACTTTGTAACAAAAATTTCCCACTTTCTAATAAAAGTTTCCCGTTTTGTTATAAAATTAACCCACTTCATCACGAGAATCCACAATATTTTAAATAATAATTTCATGCTCTGCTCTAAATATTTTCCATAAACAAATCATATTCTGCTACAAGAATTTCCCGCCATGCTTTAATATTTCCTGCTTTATCTATTTCTATTTTCATTTATGTTACGTCGCTTTTGTACCTACTGGGTTAATCGTGACGCTCAGGAAGAATGATAAAATACATATTGAATTAAAAACAAACATAATTACAGATTTATTAGGCTTGTATTGAAAGGTTCTGAGTTCGATCCCCGTTGGAGGCACATTGCACGGAAATTCGGATTCCACTCTAAACTGTAGCTCCTGTTCGGAGTAGTCTGTGAGTATAATCCTCGATCCATTCCGTATCAAGGTTTGGAACCTGTGATCCTTGAATTCGATGACTTCTTTTGACATTACAATATTGTCTCATTTTTTTAAAACAATCCCGTAGGTACATAAAAGAATTTTCTAACTGGGTTATAAGTATGTCGAAATAGGTAAAGAAAAATCTTTATTATAGAAGAAATAGATCTGTTTTGCCATATAATTTCCCATTTTGCAATTATTTTTTTTCGTTTTCATTGATTGATTTTGTTTATTTTATTTGAATCTTATGCCACTTTTGCTAAACGCGAAGATGAGGATGATTTGATTCTTGTTTTCCTGCAACTTTTAGCTAATCGCGGCGATGAGGATGAGTGATGATATGATGAAAGTGATGAGGAGTCGGAGACACTCACAATGACCATCCACGCCCACGCCTGAATTTAAACTCTCAATCCATGGGAATATACCAGTTACCTCATAGAAAATTTTTCTCCTTTTAAAAAATTTCCTTGCCATACACAAACTTATTATCTTTACATAAAGTTTCATATTTGTTATAAAATCTAATGACTCGATCTATGGTAAAAAATTCATATTGTTTAATAATTTGATAGTCTAATCTGATACGGAACAAGCTAAAAAAATGCTATTTTTTATTATTAACCCTATCGTCTCAGGTGCACTAAAAGTTGCCGGCCCCCGTGGCCGAGTGGGTAGCACATTGCGCTACGACGCCAGGGGTCCCGGTTTCGAATCCCGGCCTGGGCATGGATGTTTGTGAGTGTCCATTTATCAATTTCATCATATTATCACTCATCCCAATCTTCGAAAATTAGCCGAAGATGACACAAAAGCGAAGTAAAATAAAGCAAATCAATAATAATAGCACTAACAGTTGAGATGGGAAAACCTAATTATAAGAGAATCAATAATAACTTTCTATGACAATAAAAAAAAATTGATTTTATGGATTAATTTATATTTCTCCCGCGTTTTCCTAAAATTTCCCTTTTGGAGGGAAATTTCCCTCTTTCTTAAAACACTGGGAACGCGGAACATGAAGGTTACGCGGGACAAAAGGGAAAAAGAGATTAAAGGCAAAGCGGCAAACCGTGAAATTTGGACACCAAAAGCCACCATTAAAGTATGACAGGTGCATTCTAGCGTGGACGACGAAAACATTTGAGTGCGGTGGGTCGGGCGTTCTACGTCTTTCATCTCCTTAATTCCCCCCCCTCCCCTTCCCTCCTTACCTTTTCAACGCAGGTTTTTTTATCTTCTTCTTGCTTTCTCGCGGGTACTTTTCAGTTTCTGGATTTCTAGACGCATGCAGTGTTGCCACATGAAAGGAAATTTCAATTGGTGCATGGAATTTTTGGTAAATAAGGAAGATTTTAACCAGAATTGTCAAAATTTAATATACGAGGATTTTTCATTTTCAAAAGAAAGAAACGAAATTTGATTGAATAGTTTTGTTTTGCTTTGCTTTTCTGCAATTTTTTGGCTAATCCGGTAGATGAAAATGAGTGAATAAGACAACGTTGCCCAGGCCGGAATTTGAACCAGGGACCCCTGGCGTCGCAGCGCCCTGTGGTAACCACTCCGCCACGGGAGTCGGCAATTACATTTTGTAAATTGGTTTCGAAAAGTTAGTACTCTCAGATGATCAATATTTTAAAATTGTAATGAAATCGTTAATATCGTTGCCGCAAAAAATGTGTACAATGTGTACAATTTGATATCAACAATCTTTGCGTTCTCTTTGCCTTTTTAAAATTTAGACCAGTGTTAATATTTCTGTGAAGTACTAGTTTTTCTTAAGCATATGGAAATAATAATAAGAAGAACAGTAATAATAATGGTTGACGAAGTATTCTGATCACGGATCTCCCAAGAAGGGAAATTTTTTTATGATAAAGGGAAATTTTGAACCTCCAAAAGGTTCATTTTACTTTTGGTCGTGGAAACACTGCCCGTTTGTCCGCACCTAGAGAGATGTAAGTAAGGTGCAAGAGACTGTGAGTTCTGTGATCATTAAGGTGAACACGCTACCTTGGAGATGCAAACGAATGACTTGCCAGGTAGATCTGTCCGCAAAAGAACTCGCTATCCCATTTTTGGAAACCCATGCTGCTTTCAAATAGATTATCCTGACCCTTTCCATCACATTATATTTTCTCGGACTGTGAAACGCGAGACGGTGTAGTTCGTAGGACACCATGCAGATTTGAAACTTGTTCTCTTATCGTGCTTATTTGAATTACCAGCTTTTTCAGGCGTGGTGCTGGCCTTCATAGAGCATGCTAAACTGGACATGGTTATATTCTCGCGCCAGACTTAATTTGGGTAGATCGCAGGTCTGACTGCGAAAGCAAGTAAGTATAATACCCGGTGTGAACGCTGGTTTCATGCTTCCTCCAGTTTTGCACATAGCTTTTCCGCCTCTTCTGGTACTGAACACTGGTTTCACTTTGTTCCAGTATTGCACACTGCTTTCCCGCTCCTTCCGCTACTGAAAACTGGTTTCACGCTTGTCCCAGTGTTCCACACTGCTTTTCCGCTTCTTCTGGTACTACACACATGTTTAACGCTTGCTCTAGTGTTGCACGCTACTTTTCGGCCTCCTCTAGTACTGAACACTGGTTTCACGTTTGTTCCAGTATTGCACACTGCTATCCCCTCTCCTTCCGGTACTGAATACTGGTTTGACGCTTGCTCTAGTCTTGCTCACTGCTTTTCCGTCTCTTCTGGTACTGAACACTGGTTTTACGTTTGTTCCAGTATTGCACACTGCTTTCCCCTCTCCTTCCGGTACTGAATACTAGTTTGACGCTTGCTCTAGTCTTGCTCACTACTTTTCCGTCTCTTCTGGTACTGAACACTGGTTTTACGTTTGTTCCAGTACTGCACACTGCTTTCCCCTCTCCTTCCGGTACTGAATACTGGTTTGACGCTTGCTCTAGTCTTGCTCACTGCTTTTCCGTCTCTTCTGGTACTGAACACTGGTTTCACGTTTATTCCGGTAATGCACACTGCTTTCCCGCTCCTTCTGGTACTACACACATGTTTAACGCTTGCTCTAGTGTTGCACGCTGCTTTTCGGCCTCTTCTGGTACTGAACACTGGTTTCACGTTTGTTCCAGTATTGCACACTGCTTTCCCCTCTCCTTCCGATACTGAATACTGGTTTGACGCTTGCTCTAGTCTTTCTCACTGCTTTTCCGTCTCTTCTGGTACTGAACACTGGTTTCACGTTTGTTCCAGTATTGCACACTGCTTTCCCCTCTCCTTCCGGTACTGAATACTGGTTTGACGCTTGCTCTAGTCTTGCTCACTGCTTTTCCGTCTCTTCTGGTACTAAACACTGGTTTCACGTTTATTCCGGTAATGCACACTGCTTTCCCGCTTCTTCTGGTACTACACACATGTTTAACGCTTGCTCTAGTGTTGTACGCTGCTTTTCGGCCTCTTCTGGTACTGAACACTGGTCTTACGTTTGTTCCAGTATTACACACTGCTTTCCCCTCTCCTTCCGATACTGAATACTGGTTTGACGCTTGCTCTAGTGTTGCTCACTGCTTTTCCGTCTCTTCTAGTACTGAACACTCGTTTCACGTTTGTTCCGTTATTGCACACTGCTTTCGCCTCTTCTTCCGATACTGAACACTGGTTTCACGGTTGGCCCAGTGTTGCACACTGCTTTCTCGCTTTTTCCGGTACTGAAACACTGGTTTCACGTTTGTTCCAGTATTGCACACTGCTTTCCCCTCTCCTTCCGATACTGAATACTGGTTTGACGCTTGCTCTAGTGTTGCTCACTGCCTTTCCGCCTCTTCTGGTACTGAACACTCGTTTCACGTTTGTTCCGTTATTGCACACTGCTTTCCCCTCTTCTTCCGATACTGAACACTGGTTTCACGGTTGCCCCAGTGTTGCACACTGCTTTCTCGCTTTTTCCGGTACTGAAACACTGGTTTCACGTTTGTTCCGGTATTGCACACTGCTTTTCCGCTTCTTCCGGTACTGAACACTTGCTTCACGCTTGCTCTAGTGTTGAACACTGCTTTCCAGCTTCTTCTGGTACTGAACACTTGTTTCACGCTTGCTCTAGTATTGCACGCTGCTTTTCTGCCTCTTCCGGTACTGAACACTTGTTTCACGTTGGCTCTAGTGTTGCACACTGCTCTTCTGCCTCCTCTGGTACTGAACACTGGATTCACGTTTGTTCCGGTATTGCACACTGCTTCCCCGCTTCTTCCGGTACTGAACACTTGTTTCACGCTTGCTCTAGTATTGCACACTGCTTTTCTGCCTCTTCTGGTACTGAACACTCGTTTCACGTTTGTTCCGGTATTGCACACAGGTTTTTCGCTTCTTCTAGTTTATTTTATTTTGTTCCCTCTTGTTAATTTATTGCTTAAGATCTGAAAAAACTTCTCTCAAGCAGATAGTTGAAAATTACTAATGTTTAATACGCTATGTATCTCCTTCTCAATCAAGGATGACTTATTCTAATGTCAAAGTGGACCAATTTTATTTTTACAATTTAAAATAATGTTTGTAAAAAAGTACGTAAAATTCTTGTTGCATTTTTTTCGAATCGTGTAATTTGGTATTTTAAGAAACAGATTCATTTTAGTGAATATCTAGCATCTGATGCATTTAGCCTTTAGCTTCAGCCTAATGCTTTTATGCACCTTATTGCTTTAATTAATACATTGACTTTCCTGTGTTTAACTTGAAAGGTGTTCTCCTGAATTTCCAGGAACGAGCAAACTGGTCTGTTTAACACTAATTAAAATTTATAATCAACCTCAAGACTCGGAAGGCGTGGCCCGTCTGTCCGATACCACAAAAGCGATTCTTGACCGTTGACAGCTTAATTCTAAGTCCCGTCTCATCTGACGATGTTCCTTATGCATATTTCTCTAGAACTGGAATTCATCCCTCCCTCACCCCAAGGTTCTTACAGCAAGGGGTTCGGCCGAATAAAAACTAAAAGAAGAATCCGTTTTTCTATTACTTCGCTTTTATTCCTTTTCACCAGTCACCAGTGGCGGCGATTGGGTTACAAAACTGGGGGGGGCAGCAAGTTTACTTCCCGTTGGTAGATAATGTTTAGCATAGTGTGGGGGCAAAAGTGGCAGATAGAGGGGGGGCAATTGACCCCCACGCCTCCCCTAATCACCGCCACTAGCAGTCACGATAGTTTCTTTCCAACTCGCTGTTTTGTAGTGGTTATTTTTTTCGGTCTGTTATTTTAGGATTTCGCAAATTTTTAGTTCTCGCTTACTTTACCCTATCCCGGATATCTCTGGAGGAAGCGAACGAAAAACAAGTCTCTGCGCAAGTAGTAACTCGAGAGGGCTCGATAAATGAACGAGTGAGAGGGGGAAGTGAGTGCATGAAGAGCAAAATGCACTGCTTCGCCCACTCGCTTTCTGCCCTTCTCTACCGTTATGCGCGGCCTTTCTTGAGTATTGGTTTTGTTTGAAGCCCACTTTATGCAAAGAAGGCTAATCAGGACTGGACCTACAGTTCAAAGTTGGATCCTAACCACTATGTGCCTACACCGGGTATCGAAGCCGGAAGCACTTGATTACAAGGCGACGATGTTAGCACTACGCTATCGGGGAGGTCCCTCACGGCCTTGCTTCACAGATTCTGGGGGCAGAGTATACATGCAATTCTAGCACCAGTGGCGGAGATTAGGGTGGGCGTGGGGTGCAGATGCCTCCCAATTTTTGCTACTTTTTACCCACACTTTGGCCTATTTTTGCTAAGCCATGTTTAAGTTAACCTGAAAAAGTACACTGTCCCTTTCCCACAGTTTTGACATCCAATCTCCGCTATAACAGCTATCGTATATTTTACAGTATTCTGCAGTTATAATTTCAAGAGTCTCTTGTTAATTTATAAAATAGTTTTTTTCGTGAGTGTATTCTATTTCATGTAGTCACTTCTCTGTGCTATGGCTGGAAGAGTGTGTATATGGGCGTATAATAGGGAATCGAGACATAGCCTATCACCGTGGCGAAGGTGTTAGCAAAGCGCGCTACGATGCTGGGCGTGCCGTGTTCGAATCTCCAACCGAGCGCGGGTGTTTTTATATTGATTTCATGATTTCATTATTCACTCTCATCGTCGCGATTAGCCAAAAGTGTCAAAAAAGCGACGCTAAACAACAAGTCAAATCCAATTTGCTTTTAAACTCCCCACAACCATTACAACTAACAAAAGGAAAATTTTGGATAAGCCCAATTGTAGGTAAATTGTTAATACATTTATCTACTCGATATTTTTATACAAATAGTCTACGGTATAATTCAGAGTATAATTATGCTATTTTCTAATAGTTTATACGAGAGCATATATACACATTGATAAATTATGTCTCTAATGGCTGTGGTTATCAAGGGGTCCCGCTTTCGATACCCGATGGAGGCATAGTGGTTCGGACTCCCATATTAAACGGTAGGACCAGTCCCGATTACCCTTTCTGTACATAAAGTGGACATGAGAACAAAACTTAAACCAAGAATTAATGATTCATATTTATCATGTACTATTTCCCATTTTTATGTCATATCTGTTAATTTCCGATCATGGAAACCTACAACAACGACTTGGCGTTCGTCGTGCTGACCACACGTCACCCCGTCTGGTTGGATGATCTCCCACCTCAGGTGAGTGAGTGAGTAGGATATGGTTCGAGTGAGGCCGGCAGTCGGTAGGTATGCCCTGAACCTCACGGCTGTTGCGTCACGGGTTATTATTATTATTTATTATCTGTTAATATTATCTGGGTATACAAATAAAAATGTTTATTTGGAATATCAACAAACAAATCATTGTTGACCAAAATGAAATTCTTTTAGTAATCGTAGGTGTACATTTGTTTGGAGATACCGAATAATTTTGGCAAAATTACCAAATTGAGTGAAGCCTAACATTTTTTTATACTTACCAAAACAATTAACCAAAAGTGTTTTGTTAAGACTGAACCAGCCAACGAAGAAGTTTTCAAAATTTCATCTTCTTTCGAAAAACGGAAAATCTGAATAATCACATTTGCTTCGGTATTGCATTACAAAATCTGATACGTAAACCTGCTTTTGCCGTTGCCTAGATATTATGGACCATGGTGCTCGTGGAGCCGTAAATTTGTTATATCTCGCTTTCATTTGTGCCAGATTGACGGAATCATGTTTATTATTGCCAACAGAGGGCAATATAATCGATTACGCAATGACGTAAGAAGGAAGCCTCTGTGCGACCTTGCAGCCCTTCAGGCAGCGCATTTTGGATTCTGACACAGAAAGTAGTTTTCCTCCAGGAAGACACTTTGTGAAGGTGTCCGATCAACCACAATATGGAGGAGAAGGCTAAGTACATTCCATACTGATTTAAGTTCCGAACTTGCACTCACTCACATAATTGAATCACACAGTGATTCATTCTTCTTTTGATTATCTTTAAAAAAAGGCAAGATACCAATTTAGTTCATTATTATTAATTCGTTGAATGAATATCCATCAAACTGGCCAAAGTTATAAGAGACAATGTTTTTCTTTCAGCGAGTTTATCTAATGAAGTATATTTATGTAGTCTTATGGTGTAATGCCATACCGGTTTCTCGAAAAGAGAGGAAATTTTGTGTAAACTAGATAGGTTAAAATACTCCTTAGTGTTAGTAATATTGTAAACACAAATTAGAAAATATTTTCAAATAGGACCTGGCAACAGTAGAAAGTGAAAACGGAAAAGAGACAGTTGTGTGAAATGTTTCGTGTGTCGCGGACTTTGTTCGTAAATAGCTATTTCTTCATGTGTAATGAAGTTGTTTACTGATACTTCTATGAGTGTTTATTGCAAGAATATATATTAAACTTCTGTAACATAGGCTGTTATTTCTTGTGGCATAGTATTTTGCCTGTCCATGTGTGTGCTAATGTACATTCGCCATTCACCTTCTATTCGCTGTTCCGAGGTGAGATAATAAGTTACGGTTTTGTTGAATATTGCATTCGTTTGTACCTAAATCCGGTTTCTATTTTGTAGGTCAAAGGTCCAACTGAGCCCTTAACCCTAGCTTACCCGTGCGCGTATTTACAAACCCTATAGAGGTGCAGAATCTCCGGCGATATGTGTCTTCTGATTAACTGTCATCCGTAATCATTTCATTATCCAATGTTCCTTCAAGGTAATTGGTGTTAGACAAAACGCTAGAGGGCAGGGTTCAGATTTACAGTGTACTTTTCAGAGACCCATCCCAAGACGATAAGAGATCCTTTAAACTTAAGTTGACTTTTGAGCACATTTTGTTAAATTTAATGTTTTGAAAGACAGAATAGTAAAACTCTTCTTGAAGTGAATGAATGCCGCAATTACACCCACATTGTATATTTAACATATTATGTACATGGTTTATTTAAACAGATAGTGAGTTTTTTTTTGTATAATTCAAGATATCATTTCCTTTGTCTATGTAAACAGATAGTGAGGGTTTAGTATAATTCAAGATATCATGTCCATAGGCGTGTGCACGGGGGTCAAGGGGGGCAGTTGCCCCCCTAATCATGGACGTCCGCAGATTTTTTTTTTAAACGAAGGGACAAGCAACGAATTTTTGAATGGGGTATATTACTCCGATAATAGTGTTGCCCCCTCAAAAAACAATACTTGAATTTGAAATTATCGCATTAATGTAAATTACTATGTCTGAAATCAAATTATACGTGTGAAATTTATACAAAAGGATAATGAAGATGGAATTAGTTTTCACGACTTTCTTGCATTATTTCTTCCAGACGGCCTGCAGGGTGGCACAAAGGGAAATTGCACTCCTCGATCTAAATGAAGAGAAATGTAAAAGAGAATGCCATGGCGCCCCATGAAATTTTTTTTGTGCCATATTAAAATCAATATTGTTTTCAGTTTGCAAAAATTTGGATCTAAAAATTTCTTGTTCGCATCGCTCGCAATTTTCTTGTTTCCTGTAATGCATTGTAAATTACCAGAGAGAGAAGTTATAACTACTAAGTGCTTCAGACCATTTGCTGCTAAACAGTTTTGTCTTAAATGCATGATCACAATTGTTTGGAGGAAAATAAGCGCGGCACATTTCAAAGATTAAATGAGGTTTTTCTTTGTCAACTGAACTTTCATCAAGGCTTTGCCCCCGCCCCCCTAATCAGAGGGGCTGCGGACGCCTGTGATCATGTCCATGGTTTATATAAACAGATATTGACGTTTTTAGTATAATTCAAGATATTGCTTCTATCAGTGGCTCCCAAACTTATTCGTTTCGCGGCGCCCTTAAAGTTTCAAGATTTTCCAGCGGCTCCCAAGTCAGAATGTAGGCTTAACTAACACTTGCAACGCTCAGATAGTGTAGTTATGTTGCTTACCTTAAGTTAAGAAAAAACTCGCATTTCAAATTTAGAAACATTTAATATGTAAAAAGTACTAAATAAGCACATATTTGGAAAATCTATCATTTCAGTAAATTTCGCGGCGCCCCAGGGCGCGACGGGGCACGCTGTAGCAACCACTCTACTATGCAATAAATCACTTCACGTTCCAAGCTCTTTCAGAGATATTCAACATTATGATCATTCGATGGCTTCATATAGATTTTTATCACCAGAAAACGATTGAATAGTATTTTTCATACAAAAATATATTTCATTTATAATTTCAACAATTTGATTCCAAACCTTATTACTAAATAATTACGAGTCTCATTTTTCTTATTTCCCCTGTAAACAAACAAACAAGGAACGATGGACATGGACCATAAACACTTCCGGCGTGCGCAGCCAATACGAGCACTCTAGGGTTTGTAAATACGGCATATATTTTACTCACATAAACCATAATAATTTTCATTAATGCTTTTTTTGTTTATAGAGGTGCAGTTGTTTATTAATTATAATAATTACAAAAATTACCATCATTACCAATCATTTGCACACTTTTGCTGGCACGAGTGTCACGAATGATACGCATTCAAAGATGGCGCCCACCTTGTGCATTTTGCGTCCTATTTGCATTACATTTATATTTTTATGAACAAAAGTAACACAGAAATATTGAGAACAATCTAGGGAACAATGTACTTTATTTCCAATTTTTTATAAAAAAAAATTGACTGTTTACAAATCGAAAAAATATAGGTGTTGGGCCTGACAGCCACCATAGGTTAAGGTAGGTAGGTAAATTCTTCTGTGTACATGCTTTAGTATCATTAAATATATCGTATCACTGTATCATTACCGAATAGGAAATCGCTGTATCTATTAATCTATTATTGTCTATTCTAGGTAAGCGAGTCCAGAGTTCTTCCTCATTCAACGAGTTCCGCTTCTCACGTGTGTGTTCCTAGAAGTTCTCTAGCAGAGTCTCGGCGGTGAGTACAGAATCCTTCCTGGAACCCGTTGCAAGAGTTCCGACCGCTAAAGCTCCCCGAAAGGGTTAATGAAAGGTTTAGAGGATCTAGAAGGTCTACAAACTTAATTTCCCCCGAGGGCTAAGAGTAAGGATTGTTCCCGAAATGGATTCATTACTCGTTTGAAGCTGGGAGGCCCATTATGAGTAATTGTCCGACCATTTAGTGATACTAACAGCGGCTCTTTGGCCTCCACCCACTTCTTGGTTCTTTCAAACGGTTTCTTTCTTCGGATTCTCAACTCCCGTACAGGGTGGATCGAAAGTATCCTTACAACTGTGCCGCTGAAGTGTGTTATCAGAATTGTGGAATTCTGGCGTCGCTAGAAATTTTAGCAAAGGGGAGGGCGGGGGTCCAGACCATTGATAAAATGTGAGTAGCAGAAATAATTATAATAATATTTATTATTATCATGGTTACGACAGTGTTGTCCTAATTGCGAACAGTTCTGTTTCCGAACACTTATTACCAGAACACGAATAACACTATATTACCTGGAAGTGTTGTGTCCTAATTGCGAACACATTTTTCTACTTTAGGAACTGCAACTGTCTCTCACATTTCCTGACTCTTTTTAACTCTCAGCTGCAGTCCTGACACTGGTCAGTAACTTGTGGGTGACTGTCAGGGTGCGAAATACTGGGGGGGAGAGGGGGAATTTCCCCCCACCAACAATCTTGACCTCAAAAGTCCCCACAGCAAAAATTTCCCGGGGGGCGGGGTGAGTTTTTCTTGGAACAACAAAATATAAGCAATTAGTATTTACTTCTTATGTACTTTGTTAAGGATCATATCGAAAACACACAAAAGAGTGAGTGCAGAATGCTTTCTCTCTTTATTAAGAGATTATTACTCTGTCTACATCAATAACAATATGCTTGCAATAAAAGAAGAATGCAAGTCAAACATAATTATAAATTATAATAGTTTTGTATTAATTAAAAAAACTAAACAAAAGCTTGTACATAACAAAACTATTTCGTAAATTCTTGACATCTTTAACCAGTTTGTAAAGGAATTAATTTGCTACTTTACACGTATCTGATATGTGTGTGTGTGTGTGTGTGTGTGTATATATATATATATATATATATATATATATATATATATATATATATATATATATATGGGTACAGAAAGTTGCAGTTGCATTGCATGGCAGTTAGAATACAGTAGAGCGTCGTTTATCCGCACGTCAATTATCCGCAACGTCAGTTATACGCACACTCATGATACGAAAAACGAGAAGAGAGTTGTTCAACCCTGATTCTTTTATTGAAGAGATGCGAGATTTATCGCCAAATAAAGGACGATCAAATCTGTTCCAAAAAAAAATCTGATTATTTCTCTACATAAGTAACACAGTACAGGTACAGTACTGTAATTTAGGCACGTACTGTACGTATATTACGAGTGTTTTCTAATTTTCTCATATCTTTTGTTTTCTTGTACTGTATACGTATGTAGTACTGTGTACTGTATGTAAAAAAATAAACATGTACTGTTCGTGCTTTTCTTTGTGTTTGATTATCTGCAAAAAACGTTATCCGCATAACCTTCGGTCCTAAGTAATGCAGATAAACGACGTTCTACTGTATATAGAAAATCTGACATGATTAAAGTCATCGTCGAAGTATATACAATTTGAGAATGAAAGTGTGACCTTTTTTTGTACGTGTATACCTAAGGCACAATTCGTAACTAAAAAGAGTTAACACAATTATTAACTTTGCAAATTAATGATATAAATTTGAACTTTAATTAGTCAAATTTCAAAACATACAACGCTGTTAGCTCTGCCAATCAGGTTACCTACGAATGTTACAAATTAAAATACATGTCTCCCTGGGTCACTGCCCTTATTTGTTTTTGAAAACAGGTATTTCAGTTACGTGTGCTCGCAATTACGTCATGAGATTATTTTCCACTTTTATATGTTCGCAATTAGGAACATTTAGGCATTGTTCGCAATTTGGATACTATCGTAATGACTATTCTTATATAATAATAAGTATTATAAACTAATAAAAAATAATCAATTTATATCCTCGCGCAGACTGTTTTGATTTCTGTTATTTAGTATTGCTTTTCTGCCTCTTTGGCTAATCGCTACGATGGGGATGAGTGATTATATGATGAAGGGGCATTCACAAAGAACACCCATGCCCAGGCCGGGATTCGAACCCGGGACCGCGGGGGAGACTTGTACTCGATACACCAGGTGAGCGAATACCCAGCACAACTGTCTTCATTATCTTTTTACATTTCATTCAGTTAGTGTACAAAGATGCATTGTTATTCTGTTTTGTTATTAATTTTCACATGCCTCGTTCAAGGAAACGCGTTGAAAAACATAGGGAGAAATGTTAGTCATAAAGTACAGAGCACTCCCTGACATTCGCTACGAAACTCGGCGGCAAGCGGCCCGGCGTCAGCGCTTGTCTATCCCGGTGAACGGGGTCCGCGACAGTCGCACGCTACAGTCTGTTTTTTTCGCTCTCCCTGCCTTCACTAGCTTTCCCTTTCTATTGACGTTGCAGACTGACGCCAGTATAATCCTCCCTCGGAAGTTGTGTTGAAGATTGTGGCTTAATATGGCACCACAAAAGTTTACATTACATCAAAGGATTTATCTTGTCGAGTGTTACTTCGGAAAGAGGAATTGTGGAGAAGTGCGACGACGTTTTGCAACGAAATTTCCTGGTGTTCCCGTTCCACATAAGACCACTATATTAAACCTCGTAAAATCTAAAAAACAAAGTATACAAAGACAATCCGCACACCATCCGTGAGTTAAAAGAGAGTATTGTACGAGAAATCGGGAGAATTACAGTAGACGAACTTGCACGTGTAAATGCAAATTTCCTTCGGAGATGCCAGGAATGTGTTGCAGCAGAGGGACATCATTTTCAACACTTTCTGTAGTCAAGGTTGGTACACAATATGAAAACTGTAATTTTAATACCCGACTCTAGCGACTATCGCGGACCCCGTTCACCGGGAAAGACAAGCGTTGACGCCGGGCCGCTTGCCGTCGAGTCTCGTAGCGAATGTCAGGGAATGCTCTAGAATGTTATTTGACCACAGATAGAACTCTAAATTTTAGATTTTGATATGCGTTTAACTGTGGTTGCACAAAAGTATTGGTGCCCCATTAATATTGTTGGAATGTAAGAAGGTACATAATTAGAAAATATTTTACTGACAATGTTACCTTCCTCTGAAATATATAATTCAGATAGAAGTAAAGTAACTGAATACTAATCTCGCCCTAGGCATAGTAATACAGTAAAACCTCGTTTAGCCTGGCCCCGATAAGCCGGACTTTGCTTAATCCGTACAGGCAAAGAGCAAGAAGAAAAAGCAGAATGCGAGGTTTTAAATGTGGCTAGTGTATTTAGGCCTATGCGCTTTAAATACACCATAATAAACATGTTTTGTTGCTGTAAACGGAGTTTTAATGCACTTTCTACTGTTCATTTAGGTTATTTCAGTTAATCCGGACTTTCGTTAAACTTGTAAACTTATCCCCCCCCCATTAGTCCGGATTAACGAGGTTTTACTGTATCTAGCAACGGCTCTGTGTATGCATAAGTATGATTCGATGGTTGATTTCTGGAGAAAGTAAACTTGTGAAACAGCGTTGTGGGATTATTTAGAAGTATTATTCCGTTAGTCGCTTTACTCTTTTTTTATTTCGTTTCCACCCTGCAATAAGGTACATATTTTGATGTAAAGAAAATGAAGCCTTGAACAGCAACGCTCCTTATTTAATAATTTTCGGAGAAGTATTGTGCAACTGTAGTACACCAGCCCCTCTATTCTCCTGATTTGGCACCTACGGACAATTTTCGTTTCTCAATATGAAATTGATACTTACTTTTCCATTGGACAAATCCATCAACTTATGAATTCTAATCTTTGCGACTAAATTGTTACTTTGTCTAAATATTTAAGGTTCGTTTGAATGTATTAATATTGCGAGAACGTGATATGTTGTATTGTAAAATGTGACAATTATCACAAGTATAACATATTATATAGATGAATATAATGCTTGTTAAAAAGAGGAACACGGATACTTAAATTCTTGAAACTTTAATTGGTTTTTATTTAGTAACGGACAACGAAGAATTTTCCATACCATAAGTGCCATCTTGTGTATACTGTGTAATCTCGTGTTCTCTTGTCTGTAAAAATAGTGTTCTTTTTGTTGAAAAAGAAAAGAACTGCTGAAAAAACCTTGAAAGAGGTCGTTTATAAGCTGTATATCAAGCAAAAAATCATTTTGAAAAAGTTAGACCTCGTATGTTCATAATATCTCCGGATATAAGCTTGTAATTGCGGTCTAGCGCAGAACGCTTGTAAGCGATGACCTGTTGCGCAGTTAGCGTTCTGCGCATGCGCATTAGGCACGAAAAGCGCAGAATGGGAGGAGCGATTGCTGCAACGTCAGGAGATGACTCGCACTGCAGCTGCACATAATATGGCCACGGGCATTGCCAGAAAGCTAGGTGCACCAGAAAATTTTCATTGCCGCTTCTCTTCCAGTACCTCCCTTCTTCGCCATTTCTCATGAGCGTTATTTCTGCACGGAGAACGAAGACACGTCTTGCAGATTGCATTATCTCGCTGGCTTCTTCTCCATTAGCAACGCGGCTACCGTCTCTTCTTCTTCTTTTCCCTCGTTAAAGAAGGAACCAAGTTCATTAATTTCCTCGCTGTGCTGAGCAGGAACCACCAGCAGCTAAAATGCATGCATCATGGTGGAAGTGTTGCAAACCTATAGCTTTTGGCGCAAGGCGTAAAAAGAAAGCTTAGAAGAGGACACAAGCCTTCTTGACATGTTGGTCGCCTATTCCAGAGACAAGCTAGAATACCTTTTGTTCAGTGGCGGAGATGCGCCAGCGCCTGAGGATCTGCTTGCTCGACTATGAGTAATCTTAATGCACTATCGACTCTGCTTCTAATGCAAGAAATTCAACTAATGGCGTCTCGTGCAACTACTGTGCCTGGCACCCTTTCTCTACAATTGGTAATCGTTTCAATCTGGCCATTTGTTTTCTTTTAAAAAACTATTTTGTATTCCACAGTGACGGCAACATTACATTACAATACTGTGTTGCCAACCATAGACCTTTACTAGCCTTATGGATTTTTTTACCATATCTTGCAACAGTAGGGACTGATTTTAAAAAAACAACCCAAAACGTGTACAAAATTTTTTAGTGAATGTCAGTCTTAGTAGAGAGAAGTGAGTGACTTTACGTTGAAGTGTAATATAATTCTTAAATATTACTTTCAATCAGATATTCAAGGAGATACGTATATGTGATATGAGTGTTCTTTTGTGAGTGTCCTTTCATCAATTTTTGTGGGTGTTCATTCATCAACTTCATCTAATAAACATTCATCCCCATTGTCGCAGTTATTGTTAAGAGGGAGAAAAGAGACGTCGTGTAGGAAAAATACCAATGGTCACTAACAGTCTCGCTTATTTTTAACTTCACAGGGAAGAAACATGAAACACTGCTATGACGCTGCAATCGTTTCACCCAGGCACGTATCGAAAGGGTGGCTTGGGAGACAGGCCTTTGGAACTTGTCATGCGAAACAGAACGAGACAAACATTTCGAGCACGAGAATAGAAAAAAAGGAGACAGCCCTTTGGAACTTGTCATGCGAAACAGAACGAGATAAACATTTCGAGCACGAGACGAGAAAAAAAGGACACAGGCCTTTGGAACTTGTCATACGAAACAGAACGAGACAAACATTTCGAGCACGAGACGAGAGAAGAAAAGAGACAGGTCTTTGGAACTTGTCATGCGAAACAGAATGAGATAAACATTTCGAGCACGAGAATAGAAAAAAGGAGACAGGGCTTTGGAACTTGTCATGCGAAACAGAACGAGACAAACATTTCGAGCAAGAGACGAGAGAAGAAAAGAGACAGGCCTTTGGAACTTGTCATGCGAAACAGAACGAGATAAACATTTCGAGCACGAGAATAGAAAAAAAGGAGACAGGGCTTTGGAACTTGTCATGCGAAACAGTACGAGACAAACATTTCGAGCACGAGACGAGAAAAAAAGGAGACAGGCCTTTGGAACTTTCATGCGAAACAGAACGAGACAAACATTTCGAGCACGGGACGAGAGAAAAAAGAGACAGGCCTTCGGAACTTGTCATGCGAAACAGAACGAGATAAACATTTCGAGCACGAGACGAGAGAAGAAAAGAGACAGGTCTTTGGAACTTGTCATGCGAAGCAGAACGAGATAAACATTTCGAGCACGAGAATTGAAAAAAAAGAGACAGGCCTTTGGAACTTGTCATGCGAAGCAGAACGAGACAAACATTTCGAGCACGAGACGAGAAAAAAAGGAGAGAGGCCTTTGGAACTTTCCTGCGAAACAGAACGAGACAAACATTTCGAGCACGAGACGAGAGAAGAAAAGAGACAGGCCTTTGGAACTTGTCATGCGAAACAGAACGAGACAAACATTTCGAGCACGAGACGAGAGAAGAAAAGAGACAGGCCTTTGGAACTTGTCATGCGAAACAGAACGCGACAAACATTTCGATCACGAGAC
Organism: Lepisma saccharinum; assembly: GCF_977018435.1. NCBI lineage: Eukaryota > Metazoa > Arthropoda > Insecta > Zygentoma > Lepismatidae > Lepisma > Lepisma saccharinum. Next base: position 21,485,041 of record NC_139243.1, on the reverse strand, counting down.
GAGACCGAGAATGAGAGTCCTATGCAGTTCGAGACGAGACAGAGAATGTGATAGGCTTTCCCCAGTCTCAACTCAACTCAATTAATAGTCACATAAATTGAAATTACGGCAAAATTGTTTCCGTTCTTTCTTCATTCTTCGTAAGGCTCTAAGCCATTGTTTCTCAACCTATGGTGCGCGACCCCCTGCTGGGTCCCGAGGGGGCGTTTGGTGGGTCGCGAGGCCGAGTTCGAAAATTTATTTACTGTGTCTTAATAACCTATTACATTTAAATTACTAAGATGTATTGTTTTAACAATTTAAATTCAACTCGCGTTGTAAGTAGTCTAAACTCTATATTTCTGTTATTAAGGCTCTACCATTGCTTTTACCAACATCTCTCTGATGTTTAACTCGAGGGAATCGAGATGGCGCAGTGGTAGCCTCGTCGCCTTGTAATCAAGGGGTCCCGGGTTCGATACCCGGTGGAGGCACATAGTGGTTCCGATCCCACTTTAAACTGTAAGTCCAGTCCCGATTAGCCTTACTGTGCATAAAGTGGACTTAAAACACCAAATCAATCAATCAAGGGAATCGAATATCTGTCCTTTTCCTTTCGATCGCAGCAATGAGTTCTTAATTAATTATCTGTGTGTCACATGAATGTCGACTTAAGGTGTCGCTTGATATTTCCGACCGCCTGTGTGTGTGCTGTTACCGTGAGGTGTCAACTGTCATCAATTCGCATTGCTATCGAGACTACTTGAATTACAAAGATAACCGCATAAAAATTGTTTTCAATTTCAGCATGTGTGCTTAGTTAGATGTTAGACTAGACTAAATTAGTATTTTAAATTACATATTTACTTTTCTAGAATGAAATATGTGTAATTTGTTTAGGCAAGTGTAAAAGATTTTTTCTTAAAGTACTCGATGTCATGAAAAATGTGATGGTGGTATAAAGTAAAGCCCGCATCACACGGAACTGGATTTCCAGTAGGTATGCCCTAGTTGGCGCTGGACTGGCTACCAATTTGCTAGTTTTCGCCTCACACGATACTTATGAGCGTACTTGTCGATAGACTTTTGTTCCCATACGAGGGAAGTTGAAATGGCGGCCGCGTGAGATGTAAACAATGTATCACGTCACATTTTTAAAAGTCCATAACTATTCAACCGAGAGGAATAACGTTTCGTATAAAACGTTTTTAGGTACAAAACAATGGCGCTGCTTAAAGACATACTTTACAACGTTTACTGTACACGTATGGAAGAATAGTTTAGTTGTTTCAAATGTAAACACCGTGCACTCAGCATAGATGGTGTAACTCAACGCGCCGTTGATGCTGTATACGTTATACATTGCTGGAGTAACACTCGGAAACCACAGACAAAAACGCTCCTTTGCACACTCACAGATTATCTTCACATGGCGAAACTTTGGTCTGATTGGCTGTTCCACAGAATCCAGTCGAGGAAAGCAAGTAGCAATTAGAACATGTCCTATTCCTCCAAACCAGTCAAGCAGTCAGCCAGGCGGCCATGATTGCTACGTAGAAAGTTAGTTCAGCGCCAACTAGGGCATCCCTACTAGAAATTCAGTTCCGTGTGATAGGGGCTTAATTCTGCCGGCACCCATGCTTGTGGGTCCCATGAAGTGTAATATCCATCAAGGTGGATCCCAGACTGAAAAGGGTTGAGAACTACTGCTTTAAGCACTATATGCCGCGCACCACACAGGGGGAGAAAATCCTTACACCGTATAAAGTCCACTCTTTTATATTTCGCGTCGTCACCGTCATTTTTCATCGAATAAAAAAAAAAAGTTCCCCGGTAGTTCTTCCATCCTTGTGACATACAGGCTTCAACACAATGTTCTGGGGATTTATTAAAGCAATTTATTTCAACTCTAACAGAAGGCGTAAAGTTAGACAAGGCGGCTAAATAAGGTGTGAAATTGTGGTCGCTTTTTTTATTGCAGACTCGCACCGGGTTTACAGCGGTTCTGTCGTAAAAGCAGGCCCGATTGAAAAACGTCGGTGTTTAACAAAAAAACAGGACTCGGCGTGAAATTGTTAAAAAAAAAGCAATTCTTAGTTTTATTATGTGCCGAAAATGAAGCCGGCGAAACAAAACACGATCGCGAGACAGTTAGGGGAGGGTCCGTTTGCGGCGCTGCTTTCCCCATGAGGGAAATGACGTCATTGTCGCCTTTAATGGCGGTGCTTCCGGTAAGCACTCGTGGCTTTTTAATTGTTCCTGTCGAACGCATTCGTCCTGGATATATTTTTGGGTGGCTGCCTTTGTGGTGATTTTAAGGCCGACGTGTGGTGGCCGTGTCTTAGAGGGAAGTAATTTTGGGCGAGGCTGTTCTGGGAAAACATTCCCGGTTTTTTAGTTTATTTCATATGTTTCTTTTTTCATTTTAATCTCTGGATAGGATTCGGTTATTGTAAACCATAGGCGTGCGCACGGGGGGGGCAAGGGGGGAGGCAATTGCCCCCCTTAATCATGGACGTCCGCTGATTTTTTCCACGGAGCCATGGGGCACATTACCCCGATAATAGTTGGCCCCTCAAAAAACACCACATGAATTTGAAATTATCGCATCCCCATTATAATAATTATTTCAAATTGCCCCCTTCCCCCTCAACCTTGGACGGTAATCAATTCTAGGTGGCAAGGGGGGCAAACATTGAAGTAAAACAAAGCAAGACTAGCAGAATTGAAGAGTAGCTGGACAAAAGGATACTCAAGATGGTATCACTTTTCACGTCTTTCTTGCATTATTTCTTCCAGACAGCCAAAAGTACCTGGCGGGGGCACAGAGGGGCAATTGCCCTCTCGATTTCAAATTTTATCACTAGTTGGCCCTGGGCGACGAAAGATGAAAATGAAAAAAAATATTAAAAGAGAATGCTATGGCGCCCCATGAAATTTATAAGGCCCTACTAAATCAATATTCTTTTCAGTTTGTAAATATTTGGATCTAAACATTTTCTTCCTCGCTTCACTCACAATTTAATTGCTTTCTGCAATGCATTGTAAATTACTAGAGAGAGAAGTAATACCAACTATGTGCTTCAGACTTTTGCTTCTCCACAGTTTGTTCTTAATTCCATGAACAATTGTTCGGAGGAAAAGGGATCGAACATTTCAGAGACAAAATGTGTCATTTTTTCTCTTGGTTTGTTGTGAGGCGGATGAATTGATTATGTAATGTACGATGCGTATTCGGAAAGTAAGTACCGAAAGGGTGTAAAAAATAAAGTAAAATAGTTTCGTATCTCTTTTTATTTGCATTGAATTCTACAGACCTTAAACTACTTTTTTCTACGTAGTTTCCACCATTGTTCAAGCATTTGTCATAGCGTGGCACTAGTTTTTGTATCCCATCATCATAGAATGTTCCCGCCTGTGACGAAAGCCATCCATGCACTGCTGCTTCGACGTCGTCATCCTTGTCAAAACGCTGGCCAGCAAGAAACCTGCTCCCACGCGTGCCTGTGGCTAACTAACGGATGAATGACGTGAGCGAGAACTCACACGGTCGCTACTGCATCGCTACAGCGGCAATATTTGCAAACGGTACTTACTTTACGAATACGCCTCGTATTTAAATAATATGCTTACATTTATATATATATATATATATATATATATACACGCATATCGATGCAATAAAACTAAAACAGTGAGATAAAATAAGGTTTATCTTTCCCAACTGAACTTCCATGAAAGCTTTTGCCCCCCCCCCCCTAATCAGAGGGTCTGCGCACGCCTATATTGCAAACAATGAGGAAGAACCTATTAAACAGTGAGCCATACCATGCCGTTTTTGTGAATTCGTGGGGCTACAGGCCCTCCCCAAAATTTTCAAATGAAAGCACAAGAGAACTCGGGGGAAAAACCAATGTGGTATATAGAACCCAACTTAAAATGACTCCGATTGCAATTCCTTGTCTTTAAATAACTTTTACAACGAAGGTTAAAGATGGTAATTACTAAATATTTTATAGCGTATCTCCCCCCGCAAAGAGCTTTACAATTCCTGCCCTGCGTTGCTATACACTGTTTCAGAAATCTGATATTATTAGATGAACATGCACAAAAATGACATAAGAATATGGATATAACAGCATGCATTAATATTCATTATCTAGCTTATGTATAGTTAACATCACTAAAATTTTGTATAAAAGCAGCTTGCCCATCAGAAATTAATGCAAAAATATTTTTAAAATGGATTAGTTATTGAATACCGAAAAAGGTTGTTAGGTCCAGCTCATGTAAAGTCGCTGTTCTTTACTTTAAGCGTATTATTAATATAGATTCACTACCGTATTTGAAACCCTAGCATGTAGTAAGCGACGCTAGTGTAAGACTGTACTTCACATAGGCTACTTTCGGAGGTTTCAGAAGTCTTGGCGCTAGTATACTAATGGCACGCATAAATTTTCGTAAGCACTGCCAACGGAAAGTTGTACTAATCGTAATCCTTACCTTTATGTACGCATGTTCTACCGAAATAAATGCACTTTATATTATACAAGAGTAACCAAGTATTTGGCTTGTTTAATTCTGGGTCTGGTAAGTCTTTCGGGAGCCAGCCCCCGGACCCCCCGTTAAATACGTCCTTGATTCCACTCACAGAACTCATGTTAAGCTTTACAGAGAATGACATATGATCGATCTAACTAAGCTGCACATTAAATAGGCAAAGGTAGTAGAAACTCATTTGCCCCTCCCCCCCGCGATATTGCTCTCATTTCACTTATTTCTATTTACTAATTTCAGTTCTTGTGTAAATAGTAAGGTGAGGCACATGATGAAACATGGCAGGCCGTAGTTTTGGAATTCTGATTTTTTCAGGGGTTTCTCGGAAAATTATAAGTTTTCGAAAAGATTTTTGCTAGCGCTGGCTAAAGACGCAGCTTGGCTGGCCATAGCCCCTTGTCATTCTCCTCCACGTGACGTCACTTCTGTTTCTTATACAGATCGCCACTCTACAGCCGTGTGCAAGGCAGGAATTAATCCAGCCAAAATCAAAGTTGTACTTTCAAAAGACGCAGATATACATACGTCATTGCTTCCTTTGTGTGTGTCATGTATCCCAAGGGTGGAGAAGACAAAGCAAAAATATATATATCAAAGGGAGACACATGGAAAACAGAGTTCAGAAGACGAGGGAAGGGGGAGGGAAAAAAAGCAGAAGCCTACCGCAAGGGTAATGCGGGGTTGCTTTTCTAGGGCGGGGAGGGTGAGGGGAGGGGACGACGACGTGGAATTATGGGAATGTCAGCGCCATTTGTGCCCTCGGGGGTTCACCTTTCCCTGCCCCACGAACTAACGAACTGCCCCTGGCGTCGGCGGGAGCAAACTTGGAAACAAATGAGTCGTGACTATGCGCATGTGGAGATGACAACCATGGTTCAGAGGCCGACATGCCTTGATTTTGCTGTTTACTCGTTTCTGTTTTTTTTTTCCCAAAAAAGGATAGTCTTTTTTTTTTCGGCTTTGTGCTGCGATCTCTTCTGCCGGTTTGTTATGAGATTATATTCTGCTGTCGACAAGGCTTTTGCGGTGGAAATCGCCAAAGCTTATTAAGCTACCATTATCCAACGATTCTGCCCGTCTGTGGGGAACTATTACTTGATAATACTAGTACAGGGTGTTTCAAATGTGGCGTACTCCTATTCACTCATAACTCGGAAGTTGATGACCTAAAAAATCTAAAAAAATGACCTCTAAAATGGGCTTAAAATTATTAAAAAATGACCTAAGAATAGTCTCGCTCTTAAAATGAAAGCTTCATTTTTCACAAATTACAACAGAGTAGTTGCATAATTAGAGAAAAAAAAAGTTTGGTGTTTTAAACTACTGAAGCAAAGGGAGAAAAGGCAATTTAGTGCTAATATTGTTCTCTTTATTTTCACTTCAAGTGATCATAGTGGCCAGCAAATGCATAAATGCTGGAGGAAAAATAAATGTACCACATTCCCAACCTTTCAGTTAAAAATAATATTCTGCATCGGCCAGAGATCGCGATGTGGGAAGAAAATTCCCATCCGGGAATTACATGTCAAAGAAAGACTGAAATAGCAAAGCAGAATAAAAATTTAGGTGCGTCACTGATGAAATATTTGAAAACGAATAGAATAAAAAGTTTTGAAACTGGCCTTAATATACAGGGTCGGATTACCAAACAGGCAGAGTAAGCATAGGCCTAGGGGCCCAACGTCTTTTAAGGAAAAGGGTTCAAATGTTATCGATTTTTTCCTGAAAGAAAATTACAATGTATGTTTCTTAAAAACAGAAAACTTTACATTAAAACTATATGGAGAAAACACTGTATTAATTCTAATATTAACACGTAATTAATATTTATTATTATTATTTAAATTTGATAATATTTTGCGTGAACATACTTGAAAATTTTTCATCTATTCACATATACATACATCTAATTACTAATGTCCAAGCTTCAAATTTACTTTCATTGTTATTTCCTGCATGTACCGTGAAACTTGTGTAGTTCATGAAACATTCGGAACTTTTACCGAAATTTCAAATTCTCATAAATGCCGCAGACATTAAGTTCTGCTTTATGTAGCATAACACATGGAGAAGGTGTAATCTGTATTGTCTCTTCGAGGGGAAGCAAGCCAGCGCGATCGCAGCGCCATCTCCCGTGCCTTCGTGTCGTGAGCTCTTACGGTTCGCATGTTGACACATGACCTCCAGATCTTGTTCGCGTGTACGGCACGTGTGCATTTCTCGTCGCACACTCCAAACTCCATCATCTCGATGATGTTTCCCCGCATGGAACGGGGAATTCTCGACACTCACGCCAGTGGCGCACAACATGATTTTGCGGGAGCTGCGAGCAGTGATGTGCCGTAGACTATAAGTTTACGTCTACATGCGTTCTCTACACGTAATCTACGCGTAGATTACATTGGGTTGTAGTTTACATAGACTATGTAGACAATTTAAAGTGCATTAAAATTAATCTTCAAGGGTTTCATGAAAGGAAAGTGACATTTTCAACTATATTGGTTCGTAACAAACTGAAAAGAATCCTATTTACAACAAAATTTATCTTCTCTTCTATTATCAACTATGGAAGAAGATAAATAGTATGCAAAAAACGACAATAGATGGCAGTCGTGAGGCAAGAGTGGTCTTTTCCCCATAAAACACTAGAATATTTTATATGTTAAGTTTTTTCCTAGGTGAGAAATTGTTCGAATTTGAAAGAAAGAGCATGAAAATTTCTCCCCCACATCAGCAACTGATACGCAGTATAATATTCTTTTTATTCCACGGCGCCCTTTGCTAAGTTATCACCTTCCGCCATGTTGTTTACACAGATTACGTCATCTACGTGTATAAAATAGTCTACGTGTAGAATGTAGACTATCGTTGTTTACGCGTAGACACACATCACTGGCTGCGAAACGAGACTTGTTTGTGTTGGTCTCGTCTCGAAAGGCAAGTCTCGGTAAGATTTCGAATCGAAACATGTAGCGTAAACAATTACAGAACAAGTCGAAAACGTTTCTTAATATCAGTGACTTTATTTGTTATAAAGTAAAATTGCTGATTAATATTTTATGCTTATTATCATGAGTAGTATTGTGAATAAATCTTTGGAACTGTTTTTTAAAACCGTATGATCCCCAGCAAATCCACTAGTAACTCCGGTACATATTCAACCAGAATGATACTTTCTTCCCAATTTCTCGCCTTTCAATAAGTTCGACTGTAATAAACAAACGATTACACAACAAATGCTAAAACTTAATTGATAACTTAATTTGAGTACTTGGTAAGTCTTTCGGGGAGGGGGGGGGGTCCGGACCCCTTTGTCCCCCTCTAAATACATCCTTGCTAATAAGATAGGGTAGGCAAAGGTAGCCTGTGTTCCCAAGGTGGCCCACATTATGAAAATCATATTAGTATTTAGCACAGCTAACAAATTGCACTACATTAATATACCCCGTCCCCCCTCAGGGGCACCATGCAGACAACTAACGGGCCCCCTGGCGTCGTACGGACTGTGCAGACCCGTCCTCTACGGAAGTCGGCTATTCGTCGTCGTTACTATATATTATAATTAGGGACATCGAATTTTCGCGATGCGCGAAATCGCGAAATGTGAAAAAAATATGCAATTTTGAACATTCTGCACGTAACTACACCTCCAATGATGAAATATGCATAAGTTTTATTCGCGAAGTAATATGCATAAGTTTTATTCGCGAAGTAATGCGAAATGTGTGCTTTTCCACGAAATGAACGCTTTTTCGCGAAATAACCGTGAAATATCTTCAAATTAAGTAGAAAACACGCAAAAACCGGCAATCGAGGTTGTGCGCGCAAACTGTCGATTTGTAACGAAACGTTTGCCTAAAGTTTCCTACCACTTGCAGCTGAAGAACGTTTTATCTTCGATCACATCAGGAAGACGCTACAAATTGGGATTTCCCATGCACATGATCTCGGTTTGAAATCTTCGCTCCCTGTCAAGCTGCATCCCTTTCTTCCCCCGAATGTCTACTCAACTTCGTTTCATTGAACTTGCTAGCTGTAGCAGCGATAAGATTAGTCTGTTCCCGCACATCAAGGGAAACAATGGTGTCATTTGGGTTCAGTCATGAATTAATTTGTTTATCGTCATGTGATTTTCAACATGTGTTTGTGTATGTGCAGTAGTGATTATTTTATTTGTTGGACAGCAAGGATATCCTTTAAATACAGACAATGAAAAAATCACTTGAGATATGCAATTTAGAAATGAAGTGATTTTGTGTTGATGTTTTCTTTTTGGTTGGACAGCTAAGTACTTGTGTATGTGTACAGTATATAAAAATGAAATAGTTTATCAATTTATAGCTGTTTCGTATGTTGTTTCCTCTCATGATGAAAAAGTGTGTGCCATTTTCTTTTTTCCACCGCTGGTATATACCGCTGATCTAACATTTTATTTGCCGCTTTCCTCAGTTTTTATTTACCATAAATTTGTCTCCTTAAGTATAATGCATGTCATCAATCAAAAGTTTCATACCAACGTGAATCAACATGAATAAATATGTTTTCTTAAGTATCTTTTTCTAAGCCAACTATAAGCCGTGGGCCACCTTTGTAACTCGTGGGCCACCTTGAATGGGCGTCGCTAGAAATTTTCCTAGGGGGGGGGGGTCGAATCGAAGATGTCGAGGACACCCCCTTCCCTCAAAAATATTGTGATACAGACCAGTGGCATATGCAGAAGTTTGTCAAGGGTGGAGGGGTTCATTTTTTAATTTTTTGCATTATCGGTATTTTAAATTGTTATTATTATTATTATTATTATTATTATTATTATTATTATTATTACTAGTAGAAGTAGTAGTAGTAGCAGCAGTAGTAGCAGTAGCAGTTTTAGTTTATTTTATTTTAGCATCCAATAAGTTTATTATATGTACTTGTAGTACTTGTTACAACCAAGAATACATAATAGTTACTTCTCAGATTAGTAGCAGCACCAGCAGCAGCAAACACAGTAGTGAGAAGCTTCGGAACGTGTGAAAGCTACAAATTAACAGAGTTTCAGTGTTGCAAATTATGAAAGTTTCGTACCAAATTCTATATCTCAAGACCATTTTTAAACAATGACGCAAAATGAGATGAAATAAAGTGCTTCGTTTATAAATTACCATAAATTCAAGAAAAGTAGATGGAAATTTCCAGGGGGGTCGACCCCCCCCCCCCCGCCGACGGTTTTGTAATTTTTTTAAAAATAAACTTTCAAGCGATGTTACAAAATATCCATTTGGCACACGTTGTTAATAATTAGTTATAGGAGTTATTTCTTTTAATTTCAGAAATTTATCTCTCATTGAAGATTTGTAAATTGCCCTAGAAGCCACCTTTGGCTCACCTAGCTCAATATTTTTTAAAAAATATTTAGCAATTCATTTTAGATCTAATAACATTACATGCGTGCGTGTGTGTATAGGTTAAGAACTTTCCTTCCCCCCCCCCCCTCCCGCCTGCACCAGTCTTCAATCATTTCGCACCCTGGCTCACGGGATATATATGCCATCTGCCCAAGTATCGTGACGTCACACGAAATGGAGCTGGCGGAGCAGGCCTCCTGAAGAAACCCGGTAGGTCCACGGTTCAATTATTTTTAACGGCAATTTTGCGCGCCTTCGCGAAAACATTGCAACGGCTCCCTCAATTTTCCCCCAGGGCGCTTTCAATCCCGCCTGTTCCTGGCCTATCCCACGGGCGCTCCGCTCCTTCCCATCAAAGACGGAATCCATGCGGAATGCCTCTGGTCGCCGGCGACAAATGTGGCGGAAACTGAATCCGGAATGCTGGAATTCTTAAAAGCCCCCTTCCCCTCCCCCCCGAAGAGAAAAGTTCATTCCCTCCGGCAGGGTTCTTTTCGTGGCAGTGTTGCCACCCGTGGTCACGTTTCTCTAACTCCGCTGCAAATTACAACACCCGTGCCTTCATACCATTGGCGTCGCCAGAAGTTTTTGTAGGGGTCGGGGAAAGACCGTTGACAAAACTTGATTATCAGAAATAATAATACAAAATAATTATTATTACCACGGTTATAATTATTTTACATTACCAACTATTGTAAACTAACTAATGTTATTCCAAATTTATTATTATAATATATATTTATGTATATATAAATACATATATACACGTATTATTGTAATGAATTTATTATTTTAAGTGGACGTTTTGGTGCATCTGCCCATATGCCTTTCGCGCTTATTCCTGTGTCCAAGTTTATTTTCGCGCATAATCCGTCTCGCTGTGATGGATGATATTCAGTGTGACGTCAGCAGCTTAGAGCATGAGAGTGTGCCTGTGTTTAATATTCTAAGCGGTTACCGATGACATTTGATGGGACTCCTCAATGACGTAGTGATAACGTCGTCGCCTTGAAATGAAAGGGTCCGGGTTCGATACCCGGTGGAGGCACATTGCACAATGGTTTGGATACCACTTTAAACTGTATGTCCAGTCCCGATTAGTCCATCTGTGCATGAAGTAGACTTAAACAACTATTAAAACAGAATTCAAACATTCAAACGTCATATTTAGCCCCTGCTTCACATTTTAACCACAGCATGCGCCCACTTAAAAGATAACTGTTGTGTCCCGTTTTTGTAAATTAACAGGCAGGCCGTTACATTTTGACTGTAGACTATTGTAAACTTAAGCTGTAATTTCTAACAACGTAGACCACGGGGATTTTCAGAACCACTAGAAAATAGTGATAAATATGAACATCTGGAAACACTGCGGATAGATTTATCCTACTTTCGTACGAGTGAGCTATTGTCAGGCACTATTACTGTAAAATGAGGAGTCTATAAAAAGTTGGGAGCGCGTCGGATTATCTGCTGTAATAGATGGGTGGGGAGACGTTGAAGCGAATACTAGATGGCACTAGTGTCGTCTGGAACTCGCGGAGCTATTTCGAACAAACCACAGCACAAAAGAGACCCGTAGTCTCTAAGAGATGAGAGGAAGAAATGGGTAAAGGGAATTGCAATTTCTCACAAAGCACGCACTGCCAAATATAGTGTGGCTATTATCTCTCTTCTGGTTAATTGTCACGAGAATATGTTTGTGCGTGTGAGTATTTAGTGTTGTCCACGGGACAAGACGGGACAGGCTTTTAAAAATTCGAGACGAGACGAGATTGACCATGTGCCATCGAGACGAGACAGCATTTCCACGAGACGAGACAGGCCAAAGTCTCGTCTCGTGGGCAACACTATGTGTATTCTTATTGTGATTATCTAAAAGTTTCAATAGCGATACCGAATAACAAAATACAAATAGTGCACGCTGAAACTTGGTATAGAGAGTTTGGAAATCATAGTGAAGCGAATCCTGACAAAAATGTTATAATTTTCACCACCTGGTTGAAAGGTGGTGTTGATGTCTGGTGGACGGTGAACAATATCCCGGGAAACGTTCCGTGTGACCATTGCGGTCATTCACATTGACAGGGTGGATATTGAACACTGTACCGCCACTGGCGTACGCAGAATGTTTTTTTCTTGGGTTGGAATTGTAAAGGCTTATAGTACATAGCTCCTTTTTAGGGGGGCCTGCATACTCAATAAGGTATTTCGTATTAATACTTGACTATCTCAAAAATGGCAATCGAAGGTCATTTTAAGAGAAATTTGGATATACAAGTTTTTTTCATTACCTTCATTTGAAAATTTTGATTTTCCCAAAATTTTGGGGGGCTGTAGCCCCATCAGCCCCCGTCTGCGTACGCTAGTGAGTACTGGTATAAACGCAAATTACTGGTTGTTACACCAGCGCCACATTTGCACCTGGTGGTGAAAATGTGAACTATTTTCTTCATCAGCATTTGCTTTTCTTTTGTCTCCGTAGCCTGTATGCCAAGTTTCTGCGCAATACGTTGATTAGAACGGGCTCCAGAGCGGTCTGAGTAGGACAACTCTGAGTAGTATTGTCTGACCGCGGAAGACGAGACTAGTTCGACAAGACGAATATACACGCGAAAGGAAGGTAGACAGAAACATGGCACGAAACAACACTAAGTTTCAGATCAATATTTCATTTGTACAGCTTGGTCAAGGTAATAATGCTCCGTCTGCCCCTCCAAAACCCTAAGTTCGATTGAGCCCCCCAAAATGAGCCCCCAAGTTACGCCCATGCCAAGTTGGAGATACGGGCAGCCGGCGCAAAACATGGAGTTCGTAAGTAAAGTACCCCTTCGTACACTACCTTAATAATATCCCAGATTACTTCTTTGTACAGCATTGTCATCCAAGGTGCAGTTCGACCTTCATGATTCGATTGTTTTTAAGCAGAATTTTCTATTACTGCATGTAATTAGCCTTAATTATTTTTTAGTAAAGCTGAAAGCGTTTCTTAGTGAGTATAAATCCGGCCCTACTCATAACTGTGCCACAGGAGCGTATATTCTAGGTAAGCTAGGCTATCTACGAAGCCTGAAGTCTAGAGAATAAAATACAGGAGAAAAATCAATTAGAAATTGTAAATAATATTGTTCATATCAGTGAGATGATGATGATGCTGATTCTGGAGTTGGCAACCTGATTTCTCATGAGTTGGCAACCTGATTTCTCATGAGTTGGTAACCTGATTTCTCATGAGTTGGTAACCTGATTTCCTAGAGTTGGTAACCTGATTTCTTATGAGTTGGTAAATTTATTTTTATTCATAACCTAGGACCACGTGACATAGTGAGATAACACAGATATTGCACTCAGTATTCGCCACTGCTGTGCCATATATATATCACAGACACGCGCGTGTATTCTAGTACAGCAATGCCAGCAATGCTGTTCCATAGCATTACAATTACAAAATCCTTTTCTTTCTTCTAGGAATTTTTCTGTAATCACTTTCATCTAATTACAATCATCTCAAGAGAATGAACTTGTAGCCCTCCAAGTCGTAGTCCGTTAGTTTTCGAAATGGAATCCCTTACCACCATCTTGTGGCGATTTGACAAAACATATGTGTATTTTGACCAACAGCCCGTGCCAAGGAGAAGCGTCACATAGAAATGGGTCTAGGTGACCTTGAACCATCCAATAACATGCCAGCTTCAATGCACGATACCTTTACTCCCCAATGGTTAAGGGTTAACTTGCAGCCGCGATACATCAGCAAGGTCTGCTGCTGAATCTAGTGTTGCAAACGGTACGGTTAAATATCTATGTACAGGGATGTTTTTTTCTACCGTGTAATGCCATTACCAGCGTTGTGGCAGATCAGTGAAACATTTCTTAAAATTACAAGTAAAATCTTTAGAGCACAGTAAACACCAAAAACCTTTATACTACGTATTATGCTTGAGAGTGATTGAAAAATACTTTTGCAAGAATTGAAAGCCAGTGCTATATTTGATCGAGAAATGACTAATGAGTCTCCAAAGCCAGAGAAAGACTGACTACCTTTCACCTTCAAATAGATACTAATTAAAGGTCGCTTTCTAGGAAGAAAAACCTTAAGAATTTTTTACTTTCGTAATTTTTCTGGGGCTGCTAACCAATGATAAAAGCCACCGAACAACACTGATTACAGAGTACTACTAAATTCGTTAACTACACGCTAAGGCCCATTTTAGACAAAAGCATTTTCCTTAACATTTATGCCATGACCAAAATGGTACCGTGTAAAGTATAAAATGTTATGGCATTTCATGGCATTTCTTTAGGATAGGATCGGTCATATTTCCATAGCATTTTTTCGTAGCCTAACCAATCAGAAGCGAGCTTTAAGTCACGAGTGCAATGTAATGGCGGCCGAGTGAGATGGAAACAATGTATCACTTCACATTTTTAAAAACCGATAACTATTGAACCAAGAGGAATCATGTTTTCTATAAAAAGGTGTTAGGTACAAATCAATGGCACTGCTTAAATATGTACCTTATAGTGTAGAGATTACATGTATGGAAGAATAAAGTATATGTTTCAATTGTAAGCACCGTGCACTGGCTCATCTCGTATGCCTCTTGTGCTGTATATATTATCTAGTCACCGCAAATGCTAACAGGAATGTTGCAGGAAATGCCTCCGTGTAAAGTATTGTCTGCTTAAAAAATCTATAAGGGTTTTGGAAGCATTTATGCTAGCAACAATGCTCAGGGAAATGCTTTCCTCTAAAGCGGGCCTAGGCATCGCGTATGCAGCCAAGTAACAAGAATGTTCAGAATTAGTTATCTTCCTCCAGGGCCCTTTCCCTGAGATAGGGGGCAACAAGGTAAAAACGACTCAGATAATTCACATTGTTATCAAGCCTTCAGCCGGAGTTAAAGGTGGCATTGAGTAGTGGGGGAGAAAATGTCAGGACCATGTTCTGGGTGTCTACTTCATTTTCTAAACAACTTTTCACGCGGTTGATTTAGTCTGTTTCTTCCCGACTCGCTCTCCTTCTCTCGCCTCCTATCTCGCTGGGAAAGCAGCAAGATGGATGGTCTGTTATACGTAAAGGTTTAATTTCCGTACGTCAGCCGGAAAAAATGGCGTCTGAGCAAACGGGAATTGTCGGTTGGCTTTTCCCGCCAAGCGTGAACCATGTCTTGGCGACTGTGGTGCCATCTATCAAAACTAAAGATAACTCGGAGTAACATATAAAATGCTGGTAGGGTAAACAAGGTTTGAGTGTCTGTTCCGCTCTCACGCCTCTTGTGCATGTCTGTTAGGGTTAGCTTCGGCATAGGCAGTGCCGTGCCCAAGGGGGGTTGGTGAGGGTCATAAACCCCCTTTGATCCTAAGAAAACTCAAAGGCAGGAAAATATGGCATAATTAGGGCTGGCTATTTACAAAAAGTATACAATCCCCCTTTTCGAGAATCATGGGCACGTTGCTGGCCACAGCCGTAACTTTGCGGGGGCAAAGGAGCAGTTGCCACCCAAAATTTTCACGTTTATTAAAATTTACAAATTTCGAGTCTGCATAGTCCATGCATATCATGCAGTTGACCCCTCCCCTTCCCCCACACTTTTGTTAAGCAATATGCCCTATGCTAATTCTTGTCTACAAAGAAATTAACTACCCTTGTCCCCCATTTGTGGTACGCAATCGCCGCTACTGACTATAAGAGATGCAGGAAAAAGGTGCATATCAGTACATAAAAAAATCTCTCCAAGTTTGGAACATACCTTACAGGTGCTATGTGACCCCTGGTGACGCGGCAGACCTCAATCCAGAAATAAGTTCCTGCCATACACGTTCCAATATATCACGATCAATCCAGCGATTGTATTCGTGATTCTTTCTTCCTTGAACTTGTTGTACCACGCACGAATGGTCTTGTCTGTAGGTTCGAAATCTTCGTTGTACCGTCAGAAGCAGCTCAAATTTAGCGAATTCTAAGACGCAGAACGCCTTTATGTTTACCTGTGCACGCCATGTTTGCATTACCTGCGTTATAGTGCCACCTATCGCCTAAATCTATAATTACGTGAGGCGTATTACGAGAGCAAACTTGGAGAGATTCTTTATGTATTGATATGCACTTTTCTGCTGCATGTGTTACAGTTCTTGTACTATATACGTTAGAAACCCAAGAATCACCCTGTACTTATGGGGTATGGATTAAATAGGGGGCAATGAAGGACGCAAACTTGCTTTCTGTCTCCACTTCGGTTATTTGATGTCACTTTCCATCCGTTGGATCAATTGCGAATGGGACATAGACTGACAACGTTTTGGAACGTCGGGTTGAGATTGACGAAGAGTTCAGTTCTGTCGCGTTTACATTTTGTGAGGTGAAAACAGATCGAGAGCGTGTGCCGTCTCGTGATTGCAGTGGGCGTGTTTTTTTTCTTAGGAGGGAGGAAGGAGGAAGATCAGAAACCGCCGATGCATTTATTGCCATTGTTATTGCCGGCATCTCTTGAAAGATATGTTCCATGTCTCTGCGGTTGTCGAGATGGAGCCTGTGAGGGTTCTTGCGTCTCTCCTTTGCCTGTGCGAGTTTGATTGCTAGAGGAAACTTGGCAGTAAATACTTGTTTTGATCCTAAAATTTAATTGCTAAAGTTCGTGTTTATTTACTTCGGTACCACAGTTTAGAAAAAATGATAAGAACGAAACTACACTGTAAAAAGTCCTCTGGAGAAAAGACAGCATTGGCAGCCCCTGGGTCTGCATTATAAGGGTGAATTTGGGAGTTTACTGTAGATGAAGGAGGGGTGATCCTTTCTGAAGACAACCAACCTCTACGTCACCCTGGACTGCATTTTGCAGACTGTCGAGGCTCTGGCGTCTGGATCCACAGCCAGTGTAATCCTTTGTCCATGTGTGTTTGTGATTGTCCCTTCATCCATTGTATCTCATCACTAGGGAGTGGATTTTTAGGTAAAAACATATTTTTTTTCTTGCTTCATTCTCAGTAGGAGTGCCGACCATATGGCTGCACTGTAACCTTCGAAGTCTTTTTCTCACATAAAAATGAATTATTTTATCTTTAGCATATTAAACATATGTTTTTAGACATTGCAGACAAAATAAAGTTTCCGAATTATTTGTGTAAATCCTCATTTCGGAGTTAATGCATAAAGTAGACCAAACACTTTGCGACACTTCAAGATTTATTTAAAGATGGATGTTTACAAAACTATTTGGTGTTTTTATCTGCAAATCTAAGCTCTTTGTGTGGTGTGTTAGAAAAACTGAAAACTTAGACACAACTGTTTTGGAAACAGTGAAGGACGTTGCGGGTACAAAAAACTGTACCAAGTTCGTTAGGTTCTGGAGAGTGAACGTGTAGGTGAAATTGATGGTGTAAGTGCATTACGGCCTGCACTTCAAATATACACGTATGAATACGTAATTGTCGTTTTCACAACATTACATTTTCAATGGGCAGTCTGGAAATGTGCTTTGTTGTTTCATTGTAATCGACAGAATGCAACGAGCAATAAACATCCTGCTGTCACTGGCGAGTACTTATTTGTTTGACAGAATTTTGAATGAAAATAATTTTTTACTTTTAGCCACATGTTTCCACTGTTCTTATAACATAAAAAATCATTATTTTTCAGTTTTTATCACCTAAAAATCTACTCCTTGCTCATCAATAGGGTTAGGATTTTCATGACTTAGCATATTTTTTTTTTGGTAAGGGCGATGTGTTCCCTAAATACAGAAATTCATATTGTGAAGAAACTAATTGAATTAAGGTGCTTTTTAAGGGCACATTTTGGCACATTTGGCCATTTCTACGTGATAAAGCATATTTTGATGGATTTTCGGTCATATTCAGCATATTTTCGCTTTTTCAAGAAATACACAGTCATTTTGCAAGTGGAATCGTTCTTCCTCCCATTTTCTCTCGAGGGTTTTCTTTTTGGACTGCAGCAAAATCTTTTTCATTTCTAATTGAAAATTTACAGAAAGTATTCATTGTGCATTTCAACTCATCAGGGGCCCATAAAGTGAGCTAAAAATAGTACGTATATGAAAATATTTCAGCATATGTTACATATTGATGTTTGAAACAGTCCAGTTATAAGGGCATATTTTTCAAATTATAGTGCATATTTTGTAAAATTTTAGGTCATAAGAGCATATTTTATTTTGCATATTTTGGTGATTTTTAAGTCATAAAAATCCTAGCCCTACTCATCATCATTCATCCTCATCTTTGAGTGAGTGAGTGGAGTGAGGAGATATTAGTCCTCCGAGATAAATGTGGATTTTAATAAGGTACTGGGTCCCATATAATGGGATGGGTGCAAATAGCTTAAGTGCTGACGCACCCACAATTTCAATTTCAGTAAATAAATAAATAAATAACGTAACTATGTTTAATGGCGTGGCGCTACATTCCTGCCCACCTTCAGTCACCTCCTAATTAACTTTATGTGGTCCCTAGTGCCTAAATATTAAACCAGGGTGTAATTGTAAGGATTTTCTTTGTAGTATATATCTTGATATAATATATAATACATGCCCCAGTTCTACAATAATTTACCCATAAACACAGACATTTTTGCTACTGAAAGCATTTTCCGATCTTCCCTAAAAAATGAATATGTAAATCTTTGTTTGTTTCCTTGTTTATGCCTTATGTTTATATTTAACTTTTCTTGTTTTTACCTTAAACCATCTTGACTTGTTCTTGTTATTTGTTAGAGTTTTCAGTGTAAAATGGCCTTAAAAGTGCTGTATCTGAAACTTTGAATAAATAAATAAATAAATAAATAAATAAATAAAATATATTACATAAGAGAGATATAAAACATGAAATACAAATATGGAATAAATGATACAAAATTAACATAAGATAATATTAAAAGACATAAATATGATATAACTTAATTTAAGTTTAAAACAGAGATTTCAGGGGTTATACGACAAATTGTTGTCCCATTAGAAGTAATGAAATATAATGGAGAATCCTTAGATCCCTTTCAGTTCTAAGAATCAAGACTTGATTTGAGGAAGATTCCTACTGCTAATCTAAGAACCTGGTTTAATTTACTTGTTAATGAGAATAGCTTTGAAATCTAGGGGGAGTTTATAAATTAAGTAGTTGAAGATTATTAGAAGAAATTTTGGAGAAACGAAAATAGGAAATTTTGTTTTGAGTTTCTTCTTTCCAAAATATTATATTATGTAAAAAAACAAGGATATGTTCTCAGGTATTCAGGAGTAGAAAGAAGGAGTAGAGCAAAAGAAGGTGTGGGAATTATTATTAGCGAAAGACTGAACACTAGAGTAACTGACTGGAAAGCAGTTAACTCTAGGATAATAAGACTGAATTTGGAATTGGAATTAAACCGTAGGATTGCCATTATACAAGTATACGCTCCTACAGAGGATAAAGATGAACTAGAAAAAGAACTATATTACAACTCCCTCCAACAAATATTAGATGAGGCTAGAAATGTAACGGAAAACGTTATTATAATGGGAGATTGGAATGCTAGAGTGGGAAATGAAATTAGACGAGGACATGGAAGTTTGGGAAGGTATGGTGCTGAAAAGACCCGAAACAGCAATGGAGATAAAATGCTGGAGTTCTGTATTGATAACGAGCTCCGCATCGGAAACTCCTTCTTCCCGCATAAAAGAATACATCAAATTACCTTTGAAGCAATTAGCAGAGGAGCACAGAGCACAATAGATTACTGCGTATATACAAAAAAACACCCATTATGATGTAATGGATGTAAGAGTTTTTCGCAGCGCCGAGCTCAGTACTCAACATAGACCACTAGTAATGATGACCCGATTCAAACCACTACCTGCACCAATTAAGATAAACCTTACTAAACTTAAAATATCAACATTAGAAATCCAAAATAAAAGAAAGGAGTTTCGGAGGAAACTGAAAGAAAAACTTAGAGAAAAAGAACAAAACCATGGACAAGAATGGAATGTGGAAAATAAATGGAAAGTAATGAAAGAAAGCCTCAATGAAGTTGCAACAGAAATATGTGGAATAGTAAAGATAACAAATAAAAAGAAGCAGACAAGATGGTGGAGCGATAATGTGAAAGAAAAAGTTGCAATTAAAAAGAAAGCATGGCTAAAATACTTAAAGACCAAAAGAATGGAGGACAAAGAAGCTTATATACAGGCAAGAGATACAGCAAAACGGATAGTGAGAACAGCGAAGAAGGAAACCTGGGAACAATTTGGAAAGGAAATAGAAGAAAATCATAAAAATAATCCAAGAAAATTTTGGCACGTGTTGAAAAATCTGAAAGGAAAACGAGGAAAGAAAATAAGGAATATCAAAAACAAGAATAACGAGGTGAAAACCAATATGAAGGAAATTTTAGATACGTGGAATGAATATTATGCGGAAACCTTTAGAGATTGATTGATTGATTGATTGATTTAGTTTATTTTACTTCGCGTTTTGTGCCTCTTGGCTAATTTGCGAAGATGGGGATGAGTGATGAAATGATGAAATGGATGAAAATGGACATTCACAAACAACCATACCCGACCGGGATTCGAACCCGGGACCCTTGAAACCTTTAGAGAAGAAGAAGAGGAATTGTATGAGGAAAGACCCATGAGAGAAGAAAATGAGGACGTGGAAGCTGAGGAAGAAATCCAACTAAAAGAAGTACACGAGGCAATTAAATCCTTAAAAACTGGTAAAGCACCCGGTTGGGATAATATACATCCAGAATTTATAAAATATGGAGGAAAGGAAATAGAAAAATGGATATGGGACTTATACAGATTAATATGGGCAACAGAGAGAATACCAAAAGATTGGGAACAGAATGTAATAATTCCTATACATAAAAAAGGAAATACCCTCGATTGCTCAAACTATAGAGCAATATGCTTAGCGCCAGCGGCCCAGAAACTATTTTCACACATTATAGAAAAAAGATTAAGGCAACAAGTGGAAGATAAATTGGAAGAAGAGCAAGCAGGTTTCAGGTCTCATCGTCAAACTCAAGATCTAATCTTCTCCTTGAGGAACGCAATAGAGAAGATACTAAGCAGAGGAGGGGAAATATTTACAGCTTTTATTGACTTAAAGTCTGCCTTCGACAGAGTATCAAGAGGACAAATATGGAAGGCCCTTCATCAGTTCCAAGTAACGTCAAAACTGACTAGAATAATTCAAAGTCTGTATAAGAACGTTAAAGGAACTGTTAGAATAAATGGACAATCCTCCAAGGAATTTAATATGGGAAAAGGTGTAAAACAAGGTGATGGACTTAAACCTCTTCTTTTCATATTATTCATGGATCAAATTATAAAGCAATGCAAAAGAAGAACAAGAAAATGTAAAATTGGAAATTATAAGATGAAACCGGTATGGGTACAAACATTAGTATACGCTGATGATATTGTTCTCCTAGCAAAAGATAGCAACAGCCTACAAAATGCTGTCCTAGAGTGGGGCCGAGCATTCAAAGAACGAAAGATGGAAATCAATGTTATCAAGACGAAAGTCATGCACTTCACTAAACAAGAACCAGCAAGGATGCGCATTTATTGGAATAATAAGACCTTAGAACAAGTAGAACAGTTTGAATATTTAGGAACCATACTAACTGCGGACGGGAAAATGGACTCTGAAATTAATCACAGAATTCAGAAAGCAAATAATCTGTACTATAATATTAGTAACACCATTATAGGTAAAAAGGAGATTAGTAAAGAAACAAAAATGAAAATATATAAAACAGTCTATCTCTCCACGCTATTATATGGATCAGAAAGCTGGATAATGCAAACTAAATTGGAGAGCAGACTTACTGCTACTGAAATGAAATTCTTAAGAAAAACTGTAGGAAAGACAAGGAGAGATATGATACGAAACACAACAATAAGAAGAGAATGCCTGAATCAGGAACCACTGATTGAAATCATCGAGAAGAGGGAATTAGGCTGGCTGGGACATCTTATTAGGATGGAAGAAGAGCGTAAACCGAAACAAATATTTGAGGCCCGACCAGAAGGAAAGAGAGGAAGGGGACGACCCAGGTGGAACTTTAACCAGTACATTTGTGGACTGGCACAGAAGAGAGGGAAGACACCCGGACGAAGTGAAAAGACTGGCACAGGATAGAACTTCTTTTAAGAAGTGGCTGAAAGGACCCGACGCCTAAGTGGGCATAAGGGAGAAGAAGAAGAAGAAGTTAATGAGAATAGCTTTGAAATCTAGGGGGAGTTTATAAATTAAGTAGTTGAAGATTATTAGAAGAAATTTTGGAGAAACGAAAATAGGAGATTTTGTTTTGAGTTTCTTCTTTCCAAAATATTATATTATGTAAAAAAACAACTTAATATGTCATTCGTCTTCTTGTCCCTTCTTTCTTCTTTCCGAGGAATAGAGAATAGATGAGGAAAACTTGTTTAGGGATCCTTCCCTTTACACCCTCACCTTTCTTCTCTCTTCTTCTTCTTTCTTCTCTCTTCTTCTTCTTTCTTCTTCTTCTTTCTTCTCTCTTCTTTCTTCTCTCTTCTTTCCTGCTCAGAGGCGCAACCACGAATTTTTGTCTGGGGGGTAAGTACCAGGAAAATCGTACTAATAACAATAATAACATTATTATTGTTGTTAGTAGTACTAGTAGTAGTTGTATCAAAGACGTTATTATCGTCATAAGTTACACAAGAAACGGAGTATTTTTTCAAAACGTTCAATTTCACATTCGTAATGGAAAACAAGCACACAAACTATATTTTAAAAGACAGAAAATGCATGATAAATGCATTCCGAATTATTTTTTTTACATATAACATGTATAACTTTCACGTGCAACATGTGTTTTCACGTGCAACATGGAGCGACGTAAAAAAGGAAATTCATATGTAACATGCTAACACTAAATAGTGTACATATTCATAGCTTCTTTAATACATATATGTACGTACAACATATATTATTTAAATACATTACATAATCAATTCATCCACCTCATAATTGATTGATTGATTGATTGAGTTGGTGTTTTAAGTCCACTTTATGCACAGTAAGGCTAATCGGGACTGGACCTACAGTTTAAAGTGGGATCCGAACCACTTATATGTCTCCACCGGGTATCGAACCTGGGACCCCGTGATTACAAGGCGACGACGATTACACTGAGCCATCGGAGAGGCACATACACCTCGTAATAAACCAACAGCAAAAATTATATAAATTGTCTCTCAAATGTGCACGCTCCTTTCCGTCAAAACAATTGCCCATGCATTTAAGACAAAATCAATTAAGAGAAGTATTACTTCTCTCTCTGGTAATTTACAATGTATTACAGAAAACAATGATAAATTGTGACCGAAGCGAGCAAGAAAATTTTTAAATCTCATTGTTGCAAACTGAAAACAATATTGATTTAATGTGACGGAAAAAATTTCACGGGGCGCCATGGCATTCTCTATTTTACAACTTTCTTCTTTTTGATTGGTCGGCGCTCAGGTCGACCCCTAGCATCGGCTCTGATCTTGATAAGTCTAAGAAAAAGCAGGCATTGCAAGCGAACCGAGCAAGAACATTTTAGGAAGTGTATTTTTATTTGCATTACATTTGAAATCGAGGGGGAAATTTCCCCTCTGTCCCCCACTGCCCTTGGCCGTCAATGTTTGCCGCACCTTCCCCCCCTAAAATCGATTGTCATCTAAGGTTGGGGGAGGGGCAATGGCCCTCTGCCCCCCATGTGGTTGCGCCACTGTTCTCGCTGCTTCTGATTTCTACTTGTTTCTTTGCCTTTCCTTTCGTTTATAACACCATTAAGCCTTGTTTCATGATATGAAAAACTCAATATGCTGACCAAGGCAGTAATTTATTTTATTATAAAACATAAACTAAACGTAACGTTTCAACCTTCTAGCATGGTTTTCTTCAGAGACTGCACCAAGTACAATCACACCAAGTGCTAGAATGTTCCAGAACAACTTTCTAATAGTCAGGAGGGGAGTATTTTTTGTGTATATATATCGTCCTGTTTTGTACCTTGTTACATTTGTACTTGGTGCAGAGTCTGAAGAAGACCTTGCTAGAAGGTTGAAACGTTACGTTTAGTTTACGTTTTATAATAAAATAAATTACTGCCTTGGTCAGCATATTGAGTTTGTCTTTCCTTTCGATATATACTTTGCTTCTGTTATCCGTGCTGTTCCTATCTCATAATATGATCATGGACGAACGCTGGATTTTTTCCAGGGATTGGCAAGGAAGGTATTTTTCTCCAGGGGGGAGCAAACAAGTCACATTTTCCCCCAAAAGAGTGTAGTTCCCTAAAAAAACATTGCTTAAATTTGAATTTATGGTGTTAATGCAATAATTAACACATATTATTGTGGATAAAATGAAATTATATGTGTGAAATACATAATTTTTGGTTAACTTTCATTTTCCGGGGGGGCACGCCCCCCCCTTTCCCCCCCTTTCCGGACGCCCATGACTATGTTGTTGTCTCACCTTCTATATCACATAGCTGCTATCTCTTCTTTTCTAGCAAGTATTCTCTTTACTCTGACCATTTTCCCATGATTTATATTAACTTGAGCTGTTCCTCTCCTAGTATTCGAACAACCAATAGGATTTCTCAGAAGCCGCGTGTGTTTGTTGACATTGCCTTCGTTCCTTGTAACGCCCCCTCGTGTTCGCTCCTCACACACACACACAACGTTGCAACGTTGCAGTTTCTCAGAATAGTACTTGACTGCAACGTACCGGGTTCGACGTTGTGACGGGGAACATTATTCAGTTTTGCCCATGATGTTAGCTCTTTTCTAGCCGGAGATATGATGTTCTTATACACTCAGGGTTCGGGTATATATATATATAATGAAAGTTAGCGTCGACGTAAACAGTTTATTGAACTGGGGTGAAATTAGATATCCGCACAAAACAAAGTCACAATATCTCCTGATAAGATTTCACTGCACTTTTGACGTTCTTGAAGCTCCCGGTTCGAATCTCCTCGGCAGAAGTCTTGGAGAGGGAGGACAGGGACCATTCAATTTTTCTCCAGTGGGGAATAAAGGTCCTTCTTTTCCTTTTATGGCATTGGGTCGCCTCTGTGCTGACTTGGGGACAATAGGGCATTAATTAAACGACTCAAGGAACATTTAAATCTGCTATCCTAGTAAAGAGTAATATCAACAAAGCAACGGAAATTTACTATAAGCTTACAAAGGATAATGCTTAGTTAAACTTTATTTACTTTAATTAATTACTTGAATAATGCTAAGCTGTAGGCAGTAATAAAACACTGCTCGTTTTTCCCTTAATGAAAAATTAACTAACGATGAACATCACCCTTCGTATTTTCTACCTGGTAGGCCAAGAAATATTGCTATCGCTCGTATAATCTACCACAGTAGGCCGAAAGATGACGTCATTTCTGCATCGACTGTTGTGAAATGTATAAACTACTAGTAGGCCAAAGAATACGGATACCCTTCGTATAATCTACTAGTAGGCCGTCTCCCAACAGTAAATATGTCCACGAGCTAAACCGTAACCCAATACAATGCGTATAATTTACCTGTAGGCCGCACAAGGAGTACGTTTCTGTTCTACAGGCAGGCCACACTGTAGGAGGTTGAGCTTGAAACAATGCGTATATTCTACCCGGTAGGCCGAGAAATATTGCTACCTCTCGTATATTCTACCAGAGTAGGCCACACTGTAAGAAGCCCTCTTGTATCCCTAAGCACCCGTGTGCTTGCAATGCTGGGCTATTTGCGGGAGCAGAGCTCGACCATGAGTCGTTGAAGAGTCAACACAGAACTCAACTGCCTGGGCAGCGTCGCTGCTTATATACAATTCTGAGCGCAGCGCCAGCGCCTCTAGTGGATTCTCGTGAACTACGAGAGTGCTGCTTAACATGAGGTGCCATCTATACAGTTTAATAATGAACTATTATAACAATAACGCTCCCTAGTGATATATGGTAGAACTACGTTCTCTACCAAGCATAGCAGTGAAACCCTATGCAGAAGCGATAACACAATAGATAAGATTATACAATGCTATTCAACAATGACAATAAAAAGAACAAATGCGTAACTTGTGGCGATCTCGCAGGATCGTTGCAATTGCCACTCTCTTGGGGAAAAATTTTGAGAGTTCGACTAAATTTGAAATTTACAAGAGAATCTTGAAAAATTTTTCAAAACAATATTTCACCATAATCCATTAAATATTACACTTGACTTTTATATTTTCACTACTACACTTAAGAGTCCTTTATGCATAGATATTAGAATATGTTAGCAATATTCCTTTAAAAGTCCACTAAATAATACAAATCCACTAGTTGATAAGAGTGTACTAGTCCTTAATAATTCGTATCAGTCCTTTCAAACACTCACTCTTCCTTCTTCACTTCCTCTTCAGCACTCCTAGTTTCCTCATCCTGGATATCAAGGGAAACTTCGAGGGAATTCCCACTCCTTCCTTCTTCAGAAATTTCCTAAGTTCAAGGAGAGTCACTTGCTTCCTGCCAACCAGGTTCAGGACGGTCTTCTCAAAAGATTCTTGTCTGGTCTCGGAGGAGGAGCTGGCCGCCGATTTCTCTGAAGGAGGGGGAAAACTGCGCTGAGCTGTAACATTTACGTTGGGTGTAGCGGACGCGGACAGTTGATTAGTCTCGGCTATTGGACCCCAAGCCATCAGCGAATCGTCGAGGGCCTTGACTTCTGCCGTCAATTTTCTCTTGTCACTTTCTAATAGCCGCACTCTCTCACGCCAGAAACGGACTTCTTCAGAAACATGGGGGGTGTCTTGAATGTTAGCACTGCTTTCCCTTACAACTGGTGAAACAAAACAAAAATGTTTGGAACGCACACGCTGTTCTCGAGTACGGGCTGCACTGGAACGCTTTATTTCCGAATTGCAGGCAGGTGGGGGAATCAGCTGGAGCTTTTTCCTTGCAGGGGCCGGTCCCAGCGACACTGGATACGCCCTTGCTCGCATCTCCCTGTTCTTAACTTGGCGACGTAGCAACTCGACATCCACGTGCTTAGCTGCGATGCTGATGAATGATATTAAAGTCTTAAATCCCAACAATAAGAATATCGATTATCAGCAACTCTGATAATTTACTTCATAGCTTATCTCTTTTCCCCATTGTTACATCAGTACTATTAGGAAAGTTGCGCTTATTCTGTTTTCTTTCTTTCTTTTAAACAAACATCCGAGAATCCCAGTGTACCTTTAGTTCCCATTCTTATTTCTGAAAAACTCGAGAAGCCTTATCAAGAAGCAGCAAAAATGGCTAGATATATGCACTCCTTAGTTAAAATAGGCACTCCTATAAATGCGTTCAGCTATTATTAAGACAATATTATTCCAGCTCTCTGAGACATGTTTCTCATTACAGTTGGACTTGGGTTGAGGGCATGGGCGCAATAACTAAAAATAAGCACAATAAAGTTCCCTGCGAGTCTTCTTTCTTCCGTGGGAGTCTTCCTTCTCGACCACTATTTAGCTATGACTCTGGAAACTACTTTTAATCTGGGCCTCTTTCTAGCTCCATTCCTTCCATTATTTAATAACTTCAAGTAGGCACCCTTAATACATGCTTCAATTCAACCTTTCATATATCATTTATCTTCTTCTTCTTCAACTGTATATGTCTACATTTCTTCATTTTACTGGAGTCATACCTCCTTTCATTATGCTGAACAGCTGGTGTTCTTCCCACTTTTTAGTATATAAGAAGTGCTTCATTTATTTAATTATTTAGCTCCACAATTGTATGAGTCCTCCAGACACAATCAGGACTACCATCACTAGACTGGAATGAGAAAATTTACTTTGTTTGTTTGTCTTTTAATTACTTCTTTTTTTTTCGGCCCTTGTAGACTTCACAAGAAAGCATAGCATCTCTACATATCCTAATAACCGAAGAATGCCAGTCTTGTCTCTTCCATCTGCTTCGGTGGAATAGATGCTTCGTCCTTTCCCTCTGTAAAGCCTTCTTCTTCTTCATCTTCTTCCTCTGCGAGAGATGGCTAGTGTAGAAGAGCCTCTTTATCCTCCTTTTCTTCTTTCGTTTCCAATATTCTTCTTTACAAGGAAACATCTCGGGTAGGCGGAAAGTCACACTTGGCTGTAAGGGCATTACAGGCTGCATCTCTATTACAGGCTGAATCTCTGATTGCATCTTCGTTACAGGCTGCGTTTCTGGCTGCATTTCTGTCACAGGCTGCATTTCTGGTTGCATTTTCGTCTCTTCATTGAGAGGCAACGGCTCGAGAGTATCATGGAGTGGTTCTGAAGCAACAACTATGCTGGAACTGGAAATTAATGTTTCCTGTTCTGGAGGAGACTGAAGAGAACATTCCATATCATTTAACTCTTCTACTTCTTCAACTCTGGATTCCCCCATTAAAGCATTAGTCAACTTTGCTAATTCTTCCTTCTCCTGTTTTCTCTCTTCTTCATATTGCAGCAATAGATCATTGTATTCTTTGTTGTAGCTCTCCAGCTTCTGTAGACTTTCTTCATATTCCCTTGTTTTACTTTCTACACTTTCCCTTCTCCGAAGGATAACTTTATCGCTGTACTCTTTTTCAATTGCTTCTCTAACATCTGTTTCTGCACGGAGGACGGCTTCTTGTTTAATTTTTATTATATCTTCTCTACTCTTCATTCGTCTTTTAACAGATTCTAAATTGTACTTACGACGGTCTTCTCCGAAGCGAATTCTTGATTTCAACCAGGATATTTCACCCTTCAATATTATTTTATTTTGTCTTTCTTCTTCCGCTTTCTTTTCATCATCCTCTTTCTTGAGTCTATCTTCATCTTCTTTCTCTCTCTTTCGTTTATCTTCTTCTTTCTCTTTCTCTCGGCGTATTTCTTCTTCAAGTCTCTCCTTCTTTCTGTCTTCCCTATCTTTCGTCAGCCATTCCAATAACCAATGGTCTGATGGAGGATTGGTCAGCGGACTTGGTTCTTGTATTGCGGTCTCCGCTACCTGGGTCAGCGGAGCAAATTCACACGTCTGGCATCTAACTCCTACAGCAGGGAAGGTAGCCACATCCTTTCCATCACAGCTCCAGTCAATTTGGCGCTGGCACTGGCAACACTGGAAATGTGCTGCCTCTTCTCCCAGTTCTTCACAGCAACCAAATCCAGACTCTGAATCCATGGTCTTCCTCCCTCTACTTCTCAGGTTCATACCAGTAAATTCTTGATCCATGTTTAATACAGTCCACACTTTCACTTTCACTGGACAGTAATGCACGGTTCGGTTGGCTTCACTTAATTGCACAGTTCTCTCGGGCCATAAACAGTAAGTTTCACCAATAACTGATCGGGCACAGACTCACTCTTCGGCCATCAAGCTACTCGGGCAATGACACTAAGTTTCACCATTCTGTGAACATCAGGTACGGACACCAAGTTCCACATGTTCTAAGTCACAACGAGCGCCAACAATCTTCGAGCCATAAACACTAAGTTTCACTGTTCGGTGTTCATTGGACACAGGCACAGTCTGTTCCAACAAGCTTCTCGGGCCATCACGTTCCACATGTTCTAAGTCTTTCGTACACAACGAGCGCCAACAATCTTCGAGCCATAAACACTAAGTTTCACTGTTCGGTGTTCATCGGACACAGGCACAGTCTGTTCCAACAAGCTTCTCGGGCAATGACACTAACTTTCACCGTTCTGTGTACATCAGGTACGCACACCAAGCTTCTCGGGCCCCACGTTATGGTCGCCAAATAACTGTAACGCCCCCTCGTGTTCGCTCCTCACACACACACACAACGTTGCAACGTTGCAGTTTCTCAGAATAGTACTTGACTGCAACGTACCGGGTTCGACGTTGTGACGGGGAACATTATTCAGTTTTGCCCATGATGTTAGCTCTTTTCTAGCCGGAGATATGATGTTCTTATACACTCAGGGTTCGGGTATATATATATATAATGAAAGTTAGCGTCGACGTAAACAGTTTATTGAACTGGGGTGAAATTAGATATCCGCACAAAACAAAGTCACAATATCTCCTGATAAGATTTCACTGCACTTTTGACGTTCTTGAAGCTCCCGGTTCGAATCTCCTCGGCAGAAGTCTTGGAGAGGGAGGACAGGGACCATTCAATTTTTCTCCAGTGGGGAATAAAGGTCCTTCTTTTCCTTTTATGGCATTGGGTCGCCTCTGTGCTGACTTGGGGACAATAGGGCATTAATTAAACGACTCAAGGAACATTTAAATCTGCTATCCTAGTAAAGAGTAATATCAACAAAGCAACGGAAATTTACTATAAGCTTACAAAGGATAATGCTTAGTTAAACTTTATTTACTTTAATTAATTACTTGAATAATGCTAAGCTGTAGGCAGTAATAAAACACTGCTCGTTTTTCCCTTAATGAAAAATTAACTAACGATGAACATCACCCTTCGTATTTTCTACCTGGTAGGCCAAGAAATATTGCTATCGCTCGTATAATCTACCACAGTAGGCCGAAAGATGACGTCATTTCTGCATCGACTGTTGTGAAATGTATAAACTACTAGTAGGCCAAAGAATACGGATACCCTTCGTATAATCTACTAGTAGGCCGTCTCCCAACAGTAAATATGTCCACGAGCTAAACCGTAACCCAATTCAATGCGTATAATTTACCTGTAGGCCGCACAAGGAGTACGTTTCTGTTCTACAGGCAGGCCACACTGTAGGAGGTTGAGCTTGAAACAATGCGTATATTCTACCCGGTAGGCCGAGAAATATTGCTACCTCTCGTATATTCTACCAGAGTAGGCCACACTGTAAGAAGCCCTCTTGTATCCCTAAGCACCCGTGTGCTTGCAATGCTGGGCTATTTGCGGGAGCAGAGCTCGACCATGAGTCGTTGAAGAGTCAACACAGAACTCAACTGCCTGGGCAGCGTCGCTGCTTATATACAATTCTGAGCGCAGCGCCAGCGCCTCTAGTGGATTCTCGTGAACTACGAGAGTGCTGCTTAACATGAGGTGCCATCTATACAGTTTAATAATGAACTATTATAACAATAACGCTCCCTAGTGATATATGGTAGAACTACGTTCTCTACCAAGCATAGCAGTGAAACCCTATGCAGAAGCGATAACACAATAGATAAGATTATACAATGCTATTCAACAATGACAATAAAAAGAACAAATGCGTAACTTGTGGCGATCTCGCAGGATCGTTGCATCCTACAGAGGACAGAGGATAGACAGAAAAGATTGCCAGGCAGGAACAGGTGAGGTAAAAGAGATGCTAGGGAAGGGGAGATTGGGGGGTGGGGTGGGGCGTGCGTATAAAATCCCCCGCACTGCGCCACTTTGGCTGGTCCATTCACCCACCTCCCAGAAAACAAAATTCTAATTTTACAACCATTGTTCGAGATCGCAAGGAAAATAACAAAAAAACAGAGCGACGTCCAATAGCACTCAAGAAATCCGATCACGTGATTCATGCATGGCTTCCCCGCTGCATACATATCGCGTCGGCGGGTTTCTTATGCAAGCATTGTCCTCGATACATGCACGTTCCTGCTTGTTCCTCGGTCCTCAATAATGGCGGGCAGGACGGGCCAACTTCATTCTTCCGAAATGTCCTCTCGGAATCTGCAGACTCCATTTTCCACACTAGTGATCACACTAGCCATCAAGTCTGTTCTTCCGTGAATCTACCGAATGCGATCATTTGACTGTCTAGCAGTGTTGCCACCGGGAAGAAATTTCCCACCAAGGATAGGGAAATCCCTCCACCGAGAGGGAAATTTCCCTCTAATATTTCACTTGAACTAATCCAAGGTTTTTATACGAAAATTTAGACTGAGGACTTTTCCAGCATGTAATTATCGCCGTAGAAAAGTCTTCCAGACTGTTTCAATGAAAAGATGAATTGATTGATATGGTTTATTTCATTTCGCTTCTCTGCCACTTATGGCTAATCGCGAAGGTGAAGATGATTGACGATTGATGAAGGTATACTTACAAATAATACACATGCCCAGGCCGGGATTCGAACTCGGGACTCCTGGCGTCGTAGCGCACTGCTAACCACTCCGCCACGAAGGGCGGCAATGTGAAGGTAACGCTACTCATGGCAGGTGTTAGGGCCCCACATATTCTCAATAAGACCGTTTTGTGGAGGTGATGTGATCAGCACTACGCTCCGACCGCCTTGACGCCCCATGGATGTCCCAGGTACGGATTGATTTAGAGATTTGGTGGACCCCAAAACCGCTCCATGTTGGGATATTACTCGAAAATATCACCAGCTCCGAGAATCGAACCCAGGTTTTCCGCCTGGCAGTCAGACGCCCTATAGCGACCACGTGGAGAAGAACCTTCGACGAAAAGTCTCCGCGCATCTTTCCCTTCCTCCGTTCAGCTCGGGACATAAGGAAGTATGCTCCACTCTGCCCCTCCCCTCCACACGGGAGTACGGTGCACAGGAGTCGCGGCTCTGCGCAGGTTTCTTTGGCTTGTGGTTCCACTATACGTATTGGACACACTCCACCAACCCTCCCTTGGGCACGCCACTGATTGCAACCAACACCTTACGATTGATTCATTTGGTTTACTTTACTTCGCCACTTTCTGCCACTTTCGGCTAATCGCGAAGATGAGGATGAGTGATGATATGGTGAAATTGATGAAGGAACACTCAGAAAAAATACCCATACCCAGGTCAGGATTCGAACCCAGGACCCCTGGCGTCGTATCCCGCTGTGCTAACCCTTCCGTCACGGAGGCCGGCATCAACACCTTATGCAGAGGCATGCAAATTTCGTTTTTGACGAAAACACGAAATATGAAATAACATGCTGTAATGTTCATTTTTCATGTTTCTGAACGGTGTGAGTTGCATTTTTCTACCCTGTTTTGTCACGAAATAATGCGAAATTGACTCTTAAACACGAAATTTACCGTTTATATACCGACGCGACACTTTCTGAAGTCTGAAGTATCCTGTGAGTTATGCAATTCACGGAAAAATGATTAAATCTGCTGTAAATATTTGAGAACCAAAAATGGACCCCTTTACACAGGAATAAACTTAATAATCTGGTAACTACGTAAATGTGCTTTTAGAAGGGATAAGTTTATTTTGTGTAATAAGTGCAGTTTTAAATCAAATTTAGGATTATATTCACAATTTTAAAACCAAAATGTAATTTTATATAGCACTATTGATGTGATTATTCGATTATTCACCGCTATAACACCGAAATTTTATTTTATTTACCGCTTTTGAACCCGAAATCGACTCTGTTTTTATACCGAAATTTTGCTTTTTTATTTACCAAAAATATGTGTCTCTAACCTTATGAATTGAATAGGCGGTTTACTATTTTGCAAATATCTTTCCCTTCTATGTTATTCTCCGCTAGATCATTTTTTAAAGTTTTGGGGAAACTATAGCTCTATATTCAAGCGACATCTGGGACGAAGGGATTTTTCGTGCCAAAGGGGAAATTTTAGTGCAGATAGCAACACTGTTCCGTTCCAGGAGGGGTAGTTTCTTCTTCCCTCACGTTATGGGTCTCGAGGAGGAAGCGAAATTACCTTGTCTGTAAGTAAGGTCAAACAGTTTGGTGGTGTACCCGACTTCCTCTTCATATATATAAGAGGGAAAGGGGGGGAGGGGGAGTTCTGGTGAAATAAAACTCTGGTATTACGACGCAGCGGGCGGAAAAAGGAACACGGATCAGGGGGGGGGGGATGTGCGGGAAAGTAAAACAGATTATATGCGACGGTATTCGATTTCGACTGCAATTCCATTTCGATTCTCTCGATTAGCCTCCCGACCGGAACAATTGACTTAAGTCTTCTTTGTACACCGGGAAAGATCAATCACCCTTGCACCGATAGCCATATATTGTCGGGTGGCTGAGCGCAATATAAATAAATACGAGTTCTTCTGTTTCCTTTTTCTTCTTCTTTTAATGTTCAGCCATAAAGGAGATTTCCTTTTGCTTTGAGATGCTTTCGCATGGGTGGTGGGATGCTGGTCTAGATTTTTCATTGCAGAGTCGTGTGTGTGTGCGTGTGTGTGTGTGTATTACATGCATTGCCGTGCACACCGGGGGGGGGGGGGTTAAGGGTAAGCAGTTGTCCCTCCTAATACACTCACTTAGAATTTTAGTGTCGAGAAACGTTATTACGGTTATTAAACAATGTTATTGTCTTTATGTCATTGGACAATCTCACTTCGTTCTCCTGCAAATTACTTGTTACAGTAAAACCTGTCTATCCTGGAACATGATGGTTCCGAGCAAAATTTTCCGTCTTAACAGTTTTCCTTCTTATACAAAGTTGACTTTAAATACAGTATAGAGCGCTGCAGAAAATAATGGAAAGACATATTTACATTTCGCATTACTTATAATGTAGAGTACTAATGCATGTACGTACATGAATAAAAATGCGATACAGTCGCAATAAGCATAGCAGAGATTACAATTATGTAACTACACAACATGTTGGTACACATTTTACAGTATTGTAGGAACGTACAGTTGTACTTATGTATCTTTTCGAACCCGGGACCCCTGGCGTCGTAGCGCGATGTGCATAGAGGGAAAGAGAAAGATTGAAAGATGGAATAAGAGAGGTGAAGAAAGATTGAGATAAAAGTGAAGAAAATAAGAAAGAAACAGAGAGATAACAAGAAAAATAGAAAGATGACGAAAGAACAGAGGAGAAATAGACAAAGAAAGGTGGAGAAAGAGGGTAAGAGATGAAAGAAAGAAACGGAATCGTAACAACTATGAGTATTGTAGTGCATTCTTTCATATCGACAATGTTACCGATAAGCGAGTGGCAACAGAGGCGTGTTCCACTTACAGTATTGCATTGTTTTCTTGCGAGCGAGAAAAATAAAGGAACAAATTTCCGTCTTACTGAGAATAAAAACATCTCGTTGGTCTTTAAATGGTGTTCCCGTATTTATAGGTTTCCTTCTTATAGAGGTTCCGGGATATGCAGTTTTTACTGTATTAAGACTCATGCATTTTATTTGTTAGCCTAGTTGTGTTGCACCTATGTGGTCACAGAATAAATTGGTCACATATTGGAACAATAAATTATTTGTAGTGGTTTTGAATCTGCTGTATGAAATTATGTTTATATGTAAATTTGTCTGAACCACAGACAAGGAAAATAAAGGGGAAAGGGAACAAAGAACCGTTGTGCCGCGGAAGCTTGGATTCTTTTAATAGAGTGATTTTCCGTGGGTCCAAACCCACACTATATACGCCCCTGTTTAGTACCCATCAATACAATTCGATGGAAGGAGATTTTTCTTTCTCCGACTGGACTTTCATCAGGGCTTATGCCCCCCTTAATCAGAGTGTCTGCGCACGCCTATTATTATATGTGTATCGTAACGCAACTCCCATGCTGGGTTTGGGATCGAACCAAGAACCTTCTTTTTTTTATTGGGTGGTGTAGTTATTCATCATTCATCTTTCAGATGGTTATCACTCGCTTAGCCTAAAGTATGCGAAAGGTTACATCCAAAGTTATGGCACAAGAATTCACACGTACAGTAATTGAGCTTCTGTACTCTCCATGACTGAACCGATATGGATATTGATAAGAAGAGGATAATACTTGCCTCAAATAGATGAATGTTATTCCATAGATTGTCCTCTCAATAATGGTAATTGACACACATCTGACCTTCCAGTCAGAGTTCACTCTCCTCATGCACCACTGTCCAATAATCGTCCCTCCAACTTCCTTGCTCTATCCCGTCCACCCGCCAACTCTCATGCCACATGCGCCTCTCAAGTCAATAACCTAACCTTTGGCTGATGACTTAGGTGTTCAGCATTCCTTTCTCTGCTATGTTAAGACTTGACACTTCTTACCCAATACCTTGGGTACAATACGGTATGTACAATAGAATAGAATTTATTTTCAAGTATGAGCCTTTACAGCTGTGCATACCATACAAGGATGAAAATTTTTAGTGCATTTTCTCTAACCTTTCCTCCTCTCAGGGTACTTCCTCTTCGTACGGCCTGGTAGTACAGAAACACCGTCTTTCATTTCACTGACTTTCACTTCACTTGCAATATTTCACTACAGTATTTCATTAAACTCTTACCTAAGTGATTCCTAGAAATTTTTTAGGTTTATTTATTTACAGTAAAACCTCGTTAATCCGGACTAATGGGGGATAAGTTGACCGGTTTGACGAAAGTCCGGATTAACTGAAATAACCTAAAAGAACAGTAGAAAGTGCATTAAAACTCCGTTTATAGCAAAAAAAACACGTTTATTATGGTGTATTTAAAGGGCATAAGCCTAAAAACACTATACAGTACAGTAAAATGTAAAGCAATACTTGGATGTACGTATTGTTAGCCGTTACGGAGCAATATGACGAATTCGATTGTTGACTTCTAGCCACATTAAAAACCTTGCATTCTGCTTTTTTTTCCCTTTGACTTTTGCCTGTCCGGATTAAGCGAAGTCCGGCTTAATCGCGGTCCGGATTGACGAGATTTTACTGTATTTATCAGGAGCGTATATTCTAGGCTAGCGAGGCTATCTGCGAAGCCTGAAGCGTCGAGAATAAAATACAGGAAAGAAGTCGATCAGAAATTGTAAACAAAATTATTCATATCAGTGAGATGAGGATGGTGATTCTGGAGTTGGCAACCTGATTTCTTATGAGTTGGCAACCTGATTTCTTATGAGTTGGAAACCTGATTTCTTATGAGTTGGCAACCTGATTGCTTATGAGTTGGCAACCTGAGTACTTATGAGTTGGCAACCTGATTACTTATGAGTTGGCAACCTGATTTCTTATGAGTTGGCCACCTGATTTCTAATGAGTTGGCAACCTGATTACTTATGAGTTGGCAATCTGATTTCTAATGAGTTGGCCACCTGATTTCTTATGAGTTAGTACCATTCATAGCCTAGGAGCGCATGACATAGTGAGATACACCAGAGCTTGGACTCAGTGTATGCCACTGGTATTTATATATTAACCCCGTTTACTCATTTACAATATCCCCACTGAGCTTCTTTGCTCCCTTTGCCCACAGTGTAGGAAAGTTCCATGATTTCTTATTTGCCCCCCCCCCCACCCTCGGTCTCTCCCTCCTAATAATGGTTCTCATTATATTCTTAATGTTAGCTTCGTTTAGTACACACAGATATATATATATATATATATATATATATATATATATATATATATATATATATATATATATATACATATGTGTATAATACATATACACAAGGTTGATAGCCAATGCAATTATTTTTTGATTGTTATGCAAGGTGACCAGATTTTTAAAACAACAGAACGTGACGTTTTTCATATTTTCCTGAAGAAAAAAAATGGGACGGCTAAATGTACACAATTTAATATAAAAACTGTTACGTCATAAATACTTATGTTTGAAAAACAATTAAATGAATACTGTCTAAATAACTTATACGATATGTTGCCATGCACTGAACTCCAATCAATCAAAAAGGCACATCAGCACATGCACTATTTTTGGTCGTCACGCAGTACGGGGATAAGTCCCTTTACTAAATCAAAATTGAAGACAGGGGTACAATTTGGTTCATAAAATTTATATGCACGTACCTCCTCTCAAAACTTTGAGGGGCATTTGTATCCCTGTATCTCCCGTTCCTGTGCTACTGTTGGCCTGTGATACTTTGTGGCATTGCAAGGCTACTGCTTCTAAGCAAGTGCTTTGAGTGATTGATTAATTGATTTGGCTTATTTTACATCGCTTTTCTGCACTTTTGGCTACTCGCGAAGATGAGGATTAATGACGATGAGATGAAATGGATGAAAGGACAATCACTAACACACAAGAATAGAACAAAACAAGGCACGTAGGCAGGAGGAGGACTCAGTGGGCTGAAACCTCCTCCCCGAAATCTACAAATATACCGGGTGATCAGAAAACTAAACTTTTATACACAAGAGGTTATTGTACGTATCTCCGAGCAGCTTGTTGTAATATAAGCAGAAAGGATGTAAGTTTCGAATGCGTGGAGGTTTATTTGCTTCAGCTGCGTGCTACCTTCATTTGGTGCAAAGGTACATAAACCTTAAACTTAAAACTCAGCTAGCTTATCTACAGGGTAGGGTTCTTTGTAGACAACGAAACCAGACAGGATGCCTTCCAATGGAGACGTTTAAACGAATATATTATTTAAACACAGGATACATGGAGTAAGAATTTTACATGATAAGCTACTTTCTTCTATAATTTTCTTGTTTACATTCAATTTTCCTCTCAATATGATTTTTATTATTTATTTTTTATATTTGAATATTCTTCTATCCTGACTTCCTTCGTAATGGACAGATCTGGATCTGGACTTCCTTCTTAATGGATGGTCTGGATCGGGACTTCCTTCTCAAGGGACAGATCTGGATCTGGACTTCCTTCTGGACTTCTTTCTTGATATGTAGGATCTGGACTTCCCTCTGGATTTCAATTTATTTCTTCAATTTATTTCGGTTTTGACTATTTAACGAATTCCTTTAAGCGTTGGGAATAATACTAATATCCTCCCTTGGGTCTGCGATCGGAACGCGCCACCACTAACTAGGTGCAACAGAGTGTATACTTGGTGCAGCCGATTGACATGCGCATCCAAGTAGGTGCTACAGTTAAACTGCGCAACCAAAAAGTGCTGTGGGGCGTCGATCAGAACGCGCTCGCCACTGATGTAAGCAAAATTTCCGCTACGGGAATGGTAAATCAACCAAACAGATGAAATATCTGTTCAAAGACACAAACTTGTATCAGTGCTTTGACTTCCTTAATTTTCATATTAACTTACATGTGATCATTGATTTGATTTATAAGATATATATATTAATTTACTTCTTTCATATTTACTTTTTGTCTTCTTATAATATATTCTATTGTTTTTCATCTTTCCAATTTGCTTTGTTCTTATTTATAAAGTTATTCACATATATTATGCCAATTCTCAACCTTGCACGCCTGGTGCTGCCATCTCTATTCGTCTTTGGCAAACTATTCACATTACTTGGTCCAATTGGGTACGTAACACAATATTCCCCCCGTTGGCCATAAAAAAAATTGTCGTAATATATATATATATATGCAGATACATTTTTTTTCAAATTATATATGTGCAAGTATATTATTTCTTCTTGACGCTTTCTTTCTTCTCTTCTGTACAATTATATCTTCTAATGTTATCTAAATTCTCTCTCCTTTCTACATCTGTTTTTATGTGCTTTAGAAGAACTGTATTTCTAAAAGTACTTATCACTTCATATGGGCCTTCATATATGAAAAATAGCTTTTTGATAGCTTTCTCTGAAGCTTTGCTCACCGGATGTGTTTTACAAAACACCAAATCTCCTTTCTTGATATCTATTTTCTTAACCTTCTTCTCTTCCTTTGTCTTTCTTCTATTTCTCTTTTTATACAGTTCTGATATCACTTTCTTCATTTCGCTCTTTTGCTCCATCATATCTGGCCACTCCAATTCTTCAAACACATATGGTTCCTCCGTGTATCCGAGAAATAATTCAGCAGGGCTTCTTCCTGTTTCTTCTGACAATGCGTTATTTAACAATTTAGTTATTTTATTAACAACAGTTGACCATCGTGTATGGTTATCGTGGCAGTATGTTCTTAACAGTCTGACTATTTCTCCATTGTATCGTTCTATGGGATTCGAGCTGGGGTGGTATCGCGTTACATTTATTACTTTGACTCCCTTGAATTGCATATAGTCCATGAAATACTCCGATACAAACTGTGTACCATTATCTGTTAACACCTTTCTAGGAATTCCATAGTGTTTAGTGAAACCGTCTTCGAAACATTTAACTATCTCTTTTGATGTTGCTTTTCTTATGTTGTAACACATTACAAATTTACTGCTTATGTCCACGCATGTAAGGATGTATTGGAATCCTTTTGATCTCGGCAGTGGTCCAATTAAGTCTATGGATATTAAATCCAATGGCCTTCGAGCTATAACATGTAGTTCTTCCTTTTTTAATTTCCATTTAGATGGCTTAGTCTGTATGCATACAACGCAGTTTCTAACATGGTCCACAACATCCTTTTTCAGAGTCTTCCAAAAATAAAAACGACGTGCCATCCTCAAAGTTTTGTCTGTCCCAAAATGTCCTGACTCTTCATGTACTGTTGTTAAGATCTTATAGATCATTGTTTTGGGTACACATAACCTTACTTGGTGTGGATTTTCAATGTTCACTTTAAAAATCATGCCTTCTATAATTCTGTAATTCCCTTTGATTCTGGCTTTTCTCATCTTCGTTTCTCCAACAATGGTTTCTCCTTCCAATATTTTAAATATAGTACTAAGTTCTTCATCTTCTTTCATCTCTTTTATCCATTCTTCTTTTACTATATTCTTCATTTCTTCCTCCACAATCGCATTGATGGACAATTTGATTATCTCTTCTGGTTCTTGTTGGGGTCTTATTGGAGCTCTGCTTAATGCATCGGCAATTTGATTATCCCTGCCCTTTATATCAATCACTTCAAAGCTATATTCTTGTATTAACAGGGCCCATCTGGTAAGTCTAGGATTCCACTGCTTTGCCGAATTTAGCCAGACCAAGCTTTTGTGATCACTGAATACCTTAAATCTCCTTCCTTTGAGGTATGGTGAGAACTTTTGTATTCCGAATAGGATGGCTAGGCATTCGAGTTCAC
Organism: Lepisma saccharinum; assembly: GCF_977018435.1. NCBI lineage: Eukaryota > Metazoa > Arthropoda > Insecta > Zygentoma > Lepismatidae > Lepisma > Lepisma saccharinum. Next base: position 21,444,367 of record NC_139243.1, on the reverse strand, counting down.
TTATAGTATAGGATTTCTCAAAAGTCTTAAGAGAACGGCTGGCATACTGGATGACTTGGTCTTCTCCATTCCCATCCTTCTGGAATAGATACGCCCCTAGTCCTATATTAGATGCATCGGTTCCCAAGCAAAATGTTTTCTCGAAATTCGGTTGGCATATGGCAGGCGATGATATGAGATCGATTTTCAGTACACCGAAAGCTTTATCTTCTTCTTCTCCCCAATTCCACTTGTTAGTTTTCTTTAATAGCTCATACAGTGGTCTGGCCTTTTGTGCAAAATCTCTAATGAACTTGCTTCTCCAATTACACATTCCAAGAAATCTCTGTAATTGTTTCTTTGTAATTGGCTTAGGGAAACGTCTTATCGCTTCATCCTTATCTGTACATAGCTTAATTTCTCCACCGGATATAACATGGCCTAAAAACTTAACTTCCTTTCTGACAAAAGAGCATTTCTCCAGTTTGACGGTTAATCCTGCTTTTCCTAATTTGTTCAATACCCAATCTATTCTTCTTATATGTGAATCCCAGTCTTTACTGTGAATGCACATGTCATCTACATATATGGCTAACCAATGCTTAGTTTCTATCCCAAATATCTTGTTCAACGCAGTCATAAATGCCGAAACAGATGAATTTAAACCATATGGCAATCTTCTGAATTGAAACAATCTTGAGCCATATCTGAATGCTGTATACTTTCTTGACTTCTTCTCGATCTCAACTTGAAAGTATCCCAGGGTCAAATCAAAAGAAGTAAAGTATCTGCTTCCTGCAAATGAGTGTAGCATCTCATCTATTTTATCCACCTGGTTTCTTGGAAGTAATACGTGTTTGTTTAATTCTCTCAGATCTAAGACTGGTCTAACTCCTCCATTGGGTTTGTCAACTACATGCATCGGGCTTACATGTATGCTATTTGAATCTTCTATAATTTCCCATCTTAACCATTTCTGAAGTTCTTCCTCTACAGCTTTTCTTTTCGCAAAAGGTATCGGATACTGTTTAGATACTATAGGTCTTTCTGTATCTACTTCTATTTCGTAGGAATACCCTCTGGTGAGTCCTGGCTTTTGGCTAAACAAGTTCCTATGCTCTAACAAAACTTCTTGTAATTGCTTCCTTTCTTCTTTGGAGATATCTTTGCACTCATCAACCTTATTCTTTATCTCTTCAACAGATGCAGTGTATTCATCATTTTCTTTATTCATTTCACTTTCAATTTTTTCACATATATCATTTGGTACTGCTTTCATCTGTCCGTACATTAAATTGAGGTTGCCAATGCATTCTTTTCTCTCCATTTCGTTGTTTACAGTTTCCATAGGAACATCTAGTCTTTCTTCTTCCAATGACTCTAGATTCAATCTTCTATCTTTGATATAAATATGACCATCATATTTTTCCAAAAATGGTATTCCTAATATCATATCACTTCTTAGACCTTTTACTACGAGGAATCTGACAGGAAAATTTAACCCTTGAAGGTTCATCATTACGCCGACGGTTCCCTGTATTTTATATTCTTCTTTCCCTGCTGCCATGACCAATCTTATTTTATCCCTTTCTGATGCATCTAGACGAGCTTGTGGATATTTTCCTTTTATCCGTTTCCAACAATCATAACTCATTACTTCTACCACACTACCACAATCTATTAGGCACTTTACTTCTAATTCTATAATTTTTGCCTTTACATAAAAAGTTCTCCCTGGCTTCAGGTCATTGAAATTCGGCTCTTCTATTAAATATAACTCAAGACTTTTTCTTTCACTATGTACATTTCTATTTACAATTTCTCCCTGCCTTACATTTCTCTCTGTTTTTGCTCTCACACCTGGGAGATGCTGCAAGAGCCTTACATGTTTGACCCTCTATTCTCTTCTGCATTCCTTGAATCTTCATCTGCTGTAATTCCCTCTTGGAATCTTCTTGCGTCATTACAATAGTTTCTGGCTAATTCTATGGCTTCGTCTCTTTCTACATCCGGAAGTGCATTTCTTCTTTCCATTTCTTCATTTGGCACACTTACTCGGTATTCTCTTTCGTTCTGTTCATATATGTTTCTCCATCGCTGATTTCCTCCTCTTCCGTATCTTCGGAAATTATTTCGGCCTCTCACGTTTCTCCAATTTCCTCGATATCTATCATCGTTTCTCTCTCTTTCTTCCACAGAGTCTATGTTTCTTTCATATCTTCCATTGTTTCTTCCTACGTCTCTTCTTTCTGCACTTGGTCTCTGGTTTCTAACTTCTATTCTTCTTACATCAAATTCCTGTCTCCGGAACTTTGGTTTTGAGCGCCCTTCTTCTTCTGAATGTTGCCTCTTTCCATAAAATCTTCCTTCCTTATCGTTCCATGAATTCTGAGTTTTTCTTAGCACATCTTCTGTTCTTAGATATTCAATCAAATCATCAACTGCTTTTATCTTAACCGCTGCTATAGCTCTCTGTATTCTTAATGGCAATGTTTGGACAACTTGTTTAACCAACTCCTCTTCACTGCATCCTTCCTTTAGGTTTTTGAAGCTTCTAAGAGTCTCCCATGTATGTTCTTCCAGGCTGTCGACTTTTGACCAATCTACATATCTTCTTTTTAATGCTTCTAGCTGCCTTTCCTTTATGTCTTTACTGCAGTAGTAGTTCAGGAATTTTCGGCTGAACTCCTTAAAATTTCTAAATTTGTGCTCATTTAGTTGGTACCATCCTGCTGCCGACTGTTCAAAACATGTCTCTATGACGTTCAAAATCATTCCTTCGGGGATCCTCATAAGTCTGACATTTGTTGTTAGTTCTCTTAAAAACTTTCTGGGACATTTATCAGATATATTCCCATTGAATTTTGGAAGATGCTGCAATTCTTGTGGCCTAGGTATCCTGGTCCTATAGTTCTCGTCTCTCGTGAATTCATTTTCCAATATGTCTAAGAGCGTTTCATTATTACTTCCATCTTCGCTATTCTTCCATTTCCTTTTCTTGTGACCTCCCGCTATTCTATATCTCTTATGCTTCTCTTCTTCCTCCGTCGTCGATTCATCGCTTGAACTCTCTTCTCTCAGCTCTTTCTTAACCTTCGTTTCTTCACTTTCTCGAAACCGAGGATTTATGTTTCCTTCTTTGATGAATAGCTTTCCTAACTTTCTTTCCACTTCTTCTACTTTCTTTTCTGTCTTCTCTATCTTTGACACTGCCCCATTTAATTTTTTGTCTAATTCCTTTCCTTTCTTATCTGCTACATTAATTTTATTTTGATTTTCCGCAATGTCCTTCTCCATACTGCTAATTTTTTCTTGAACTTCTTGCAGTTCCCGCGTACTTACTTCTCTCAGTTTTAGAACTTCCTTTTCCATTATATTGCGTGTTTCCCAGCTTCTATCTTCCATTAGGACCTTTGCTTCCTCTATCTTGCTTTCATTTTCATCTACTCTAGAAGATACTGCTTCTATTTGCGATTTATTTTCAACAATTTTTCTTTCCATACTGTTGGTTCTGTGTATATTCTCCTCTCTAAGTTTTGAAACTTCTTCCTCGATCGTCCTATTTATATCCACGCTTTTGTTTTCAATTAGCAGTGTTGTTTCTTCTATCTTCTTTTCCAATGATCTTCTATTTTCTTCACATGTCGCGGTTATTTTCTCGTACATTTTCTTGCTTTCATTTCTTACTGCCTCTAATTTTCTACTATTTTCGTCGAGCCTTTCTTTCACTTCCTTGTTATTTTCTTCTAACTTTTCTTTTACTTCTCTGTTGTTCTCTTCCGCCTTCCTATTATTTTCTTCTAACTTTCTATTATTCTCTTCAAATTTCCCTTCTAATCTTCTGCTATTTTCTTCCATTTGCATTGACATCTTTTGAAACAATTCTATGAAGTTTATTTCTTCTGTCTTCTTTTGTTTTTCTTTCAACTTTTCCTTCTTGCAGTTCTTACATATGTAGCCTTCGTGCCTTTCGCTTATTGATATATATTTTTCCTTTCTTATTCCTTCGCACATCCAGTGTCTCATTTCCTTACATGTGGTACAAAAAATAATTTCTTCTTTGTTTCCTTCCTCTCCGCAACAAATGAAAGTTTCCCTTTTTTCTCCGCCTTCCTTCATTGTAGCTTCCCCATTCTCATTTCCATCTTTATCTTTTTCCTCCATTTTCAATTATTCTTTCTCTCTTCGCTGTCTGGTTCCTAATTCTCTAGCCCTATAAGTTGGTCGCCATTTATTTATGCTACCTTCATTTGGTGCAAAGGTACATAAACCTTAAACTTAAAACTCAGCTAGCTTATCTACAGGGTAGGGTTCTTTGTAGACAACGAAACCAGACAGGATGCCTTCCAATGGAGACGTTTAAACGAATACATTATTTAAACACAGGATACATGGAGTAAGAATTTTACATGATAAGCTACTTTCTTTTATAATTTTCTTGTTTACATTCAATTTTCCTCTCAATATGATTTTTATTATTTATTTTTTATATTTGAATATTCTTCTATCCTGACTTCCTTCGTAATGGACAGATCTGGATCTGGACTTCCTTCTTAATGGATGGTCTGGATCGGGACTTCCTTCTCAAGGGACAGATCTGGATCTGGACTTCCTTCTGGACTTCTTTCTTGATATGTAGGATCTGGACTTCCCTCTGGATTTCAATTTATTTCTTCAATTTATTTCGGTTTTGACTATTTAACGAATTCCTTTAAGCGTTGGGAATAATACTAATATCCTCCCTTGGGTCTGCGATCGGAACGCGCCACCACTAACTAGGTGCAACAGAGTGTATACTTGGTGCAGCCGATTGACATGCGCATCCAAGTAGGTGCTACAGTTAAACTGCGCAACCAAAAAGTGTTGTGGGGCGTCGATCAGAACGCGCTCGCCACTGATGTAAGCAAAATTTCCGCTACGGGAATGGTAAATCAACCAAACAGATGAAATATCTGTTCAAAGACACAAACTTGTATCAGTGCTTTGACTTCCTTAATTTTCATATTAACTTACATGTGATCATTGATTTGATTTATAAGATATATATATTAATTTACTTCTTTCATATTTACTTTTTGTCTTCTTATAATATATTCTATTGTTTTTCATCTTTCCAATTTGCTTTGTTCTTATTTATAAAGTTATTCACATATATTATGCCAATTCTTAACCTTGCACGCCTGGTGCTGCCATCTCTATTCGTCTTTGGCAAACTATTCACATTACTTGGTCCAATTGGGTACGTAACATGCGTGGCGGCAGTAGCATGCATGTAATACTCGAAGTTTTCGCATACCATACGACATACTGTGTGTGTTGTTGTGACGTGATCACCACCTTTGTTACCATGCACATAAGCGCAGCTTAAGTCTGTAAACCTCCACACATTTGAAACGTACATCCTTTCTGCTTATACTCGGAGATACGCACATTAACCTCTTGTGTATAAAAGTTTACTTTTCTGACATCTCAAACGGATCACCCGGTATAATTTAAATAGCGTATAGCGGTAATTTATTTGACTTCCTTGGCAGGATTAAACATCTTGTATAATAAGTTGTAATATATTGAGAAATTTGTCTTCTGTAATTGGAGGACTTAACTCTGTTGAGGCAGTAATAGAATGAATAAATTGATCTTCAGGGCTTCTATCCCCCACGTTTGCTCCTTTACATGGCGACTCTAATAAGGGGTGAGAGGAGGCGTCGCGTGAACGCATGCGGTACATGCTGCGCATGCGTCAATTGTGGGAAAAAGAGCAGCTTGATCTGCGACGACATTTATGAGCATTTCTACATTCTAATTTCTTCATGTAGGAGAAGTATTTATTTGGTACCAGTTGTATAAGCCGGAGACATATTAAACTCGTTTATTTTCAAATAAAAATAATTTCTACTTACCTCATATGCATACCGGAACATTTTTCAAGCTGGAGATCACTTTTTTCCCATGAAAAAAGCGTTATTTTTAACATTATAATCATTTATTGGTCGTTGCAAATTCGGCGGGCAAATCTTGACTCACGTTGTCTATCGTCAGCTGATATGCAGTATCGTCAGCTGATGTGCAGTGTTTCCAAACTTATGAACCAATAAATGCCGCACAAACTATTCACAAAAGGTTTTTAAGCGAAAATTCAGGCTAGACTCTACTTTACGTCCTTATCTGCATGGTGATTGCTTCTTTGCGTTCGCGGTGCGGCACCCGGCATCTCTTCGGGTAAGTACCTTTTTTTTTTTACACTTTCTGTTCACGATAGCCCCACTATCCATTCACGGTGTCGAGGTATGCCTACGAGGTTAGGTTAGGCCTGTTAGGTTAGGTTCCATTAGCACTCATTTCACCCCTAAATATGTGCTTCATCATCTAAAAAATTCCTCAGTACGTTCAATTACGCATATCCGGACAACATCGGTTTTTCTCAATTTACTCCTTCAGGAAATTTTTCCTCGCTTTGGGATTTACGTTGTTGAATTCCTTATAAAATAAGCTTTCCAACGATATATGACACGTATTCCTTAGGAAAAGGACGTATACTAGAGTCTTACCTTACATTGGAAAAAAAAAAACCGCTCTCACCTCATCTTGTCAAACTTCCACGTGGTTGCTACACTGTGAGGGGGTTACATAATCGAACGCACGGAACATTTGATTCACGTAGTCGACGGTAATGGCGGCACGAGCTATCGTACAACGGAGATGCATGAATGACGAAAAATACCTTACTTACAGGCCAAATAAGTTGCACGATTCGAAAAAACAATTTCCCCGACTTTAGAAAGTCCTCAAGAACGCAATTCCGTAATTACTTTCTCATCTTTTCTCCTGTAAATTTGAAGAAATCCGTCTCCGACTTATACAATCGTTACCATTTATTTTATACGAGAGCGCCTCACATTACATTTCTTGGATCTGAAGTGAAAGAAAGTAATAATTATTTTCCCACAATTGACGCATGCGTCACTTCAGATCCAAGAAATGTAATATAAGCTTAGTTCAGCGCTCTCGTGTAAAATAAATACTTCTCCTATATGAAGAAATTAGAATGTAGAAATGCTCATGAACGTCGTCGCAGAGCAAGCTGTCCTTTTTCCCACAATTGACGCATGCGTTCACGAGACGTCTCTGGGTACGGGCCTGCACACAGCATAAGCCACACGGAGAATTATACTGGCCGTGAGTCTAGACGCCACTGCCTCGCTAGTCTGCTGTACTACATGGAAGGGAGGTTGACATTTGAGTGTCTTGGGTCGCCCCTTAGTTGATTACAAAAGCGTTTTGCACCAGCAGCAGTATTACACTTAATAGTGCTAGTAAATGACAATTGCAACCATAAACTTCAGCTCTTGAGACGCGAAGATAGCGGTTGGCAGTGAATAGCAGTTTCCCAACCCCATCCCCACTCTTTAATTCCACCCTCCAATCATCCCCACGTTTCTCCAGCCTTCCTTCAACCTCTTCATCACTGCCACGTATTCCGGGCAGCGGAGAAGCGTATAATAATTCTCGGGGCAATATAAACTGTAATAACAATCCCGGGAAGGAAGGATGCGGGGGAGGGGTTGATAAATTTATTACACTTCAAGATTAACATTTTGTAAAATATGGGAGGCTCGTTGTGAAAATTGCCACAAGTCGCGAACTCAATGAGCTTTGGCTTAATAAGAAGTTATCATCAGATTTCAGGAGTTTCCGTGTAGGGGATGGGCTGGGTTGGGGGGGGGGGCTGCTGGGGGAGCGGGTAGGCATCTATACCTGGAAGGAAGATTTCAGACTTGCTGCTCCATCTTTGGGAAATTTGTTTTTAAGTGATTTAAATTGCTCTCCCCTCCTCCCTCATTTCTCTTCGCCAGTTTCATGTTTCTCTTCGGTACGTCTCAGGTTTCGTTGTTGCTGAAGCAATGCCTTCTTGTTAGAAGGCCTCTGCAGAAATTCTTTGTTTATATGTGACGTCATGAACGGTAGGTCATGGATGGCAACACAATATCAGTTTAACTGTGTTGCAATATCACTATATTGCAATTACTATACTACTTCAGAACGTACCAAGAATACAATGTCCAAAACGTGCCAGTTTTCAGCCTATTCAACACATATTTGCGACTGTAGTGCTGATAACGTGCTGACATAGACGACCTACTAATGATGACGTTGCATGTAAACAGAGGATCTCTGGCCAGGCGTTGTTATAATAAGGCATCGGCAAGTGTTGCCTATTGACCAGTGAACTAGGGGTACATCTTCATGCATTATCAATTTTCTACCTGCCCTGTGGTGTAATTGTTAAAATTGTAGCTTGGCAATCAAAGTTTTTAGTTTGATTCCTAGCAGGGACTCGTTTCAGAGATTCAGCGCGCTACGACACCAGGGGTCCAGGTTCGAATTCCGTCCTGGACATGGCTGTTCTTGGTGAGTGTCGTCCCTTCATCAACTCATCCTCATCTTTGCGATTAGCCAAAAGTGGCAGAAATGCGAAGTAAAATAAACCAAATCAAGCAATTCGTCAGCCATTGGCCATTCACCGATAGTAATTGACACACCTGTTTGTAAGCACCTTGGTATGTCAGATCATTTTCGAAACAAAGGATACATTTAGCACAGTATTATCGTGCAAATTGTCCAAGACTATTTTCATTAATTTTCCTCTTACATCCTATGGGCTTTTAAGCGATGGATTTTTATGTATGCTGGTACAGAAGTTGTCAACAGTTTGTTTGGAGTTTTCTTTCAATTCTTGAAGTTCTTATTGGGTCAAATAAAGTGCACGAACATGGTGATGGACAATTTGCACGGTAATACTCATGGATCCCACTGTACAAAGAAGGATGGCTACGAAGAAAGCTTCGGTAAAATGAGGAACGCCAAGAAGCAAGAGATTAGAAATTAATTAATTTCAGCGAAACACAAGATGAAAATGCATTTGCATCTCCCAACCCGGCATGAGGAAATTATTGTATACTACCCTCCTCGCATTTACCATTCTTAATTTTGAATAAACCTGGCAACAAAAGGAACCAAGGGAGGAGGGAGGGGGGGGATCCGATAACTGCCAACATCGCAGGATTCAATATGGGGCGATTACAATTTAAAATTTCCCTTAAGACTCTTTTTTTTTTTCTCATTTCGCTGGCAACAACAGATGTTCCGCGTAAGTGATTTCCAATAATTGCTTAGATACTGAGGTCGATAGATACGTAATTGGACAAGCTGAGGAAGAATGGGAAGTTAAGCGGGGGCGGAGAAAAGGAAATTTTGAGAGGGGTTCCGTAGACGAGGAAATAGGGAAAACAAATAACAATCGGCGAGTTTTGGCAGAGTATGCACGCAGAAAGAAATATCACGGTTTGTGATGCATGATGGGTCCCTGAAATCGGGAGGGGGTGGTGGTCCGAACCAAGCGTCTCAGAAATAATAATAATAATAATAATAATAATAATAATAATAATGTGATTATGATATTATTATATAATAATACACTCCTCACAAAAAGTTTCGAATGTTGTTATATTAGGCACAACAAGTTCGGAATATAATTATATTAGGCAATAGGTGATAGGCACGGTGGTATATGTCGGCGAATAGACGAGAACGTCACCAGACAGATATCACGTATTGTTGCATTCCAAGGCCGTGTCTATCACCTATTGTCTAACTTAACAATATTCCAAACTTTTTTGTGAAGAGTGTATATAGATGTTTCAATTAATACGTTAATATAATTTATATTCATATTCATAATATTTAAATTAATACTGTATTCAGTGGCGTGCCCAGGATTTTCGAAAGGGAGGGGGTTATGTATATTTTTTAGTAATCGGTCCTAATTTTGACATTTTTTTCCTGCCTCTGACGTTCTTTTTTTTTTTTAGGAATACTGGACCAAAGGGGGGTATTATGACCCGCACCAACCCCCCCTTAGGCACGCCACTGACTGTATTGTTATTGCATATATAGGTAAAAAGACGATGTAAGAATAGCAGCACGTATTCATTATCTAGTTTACGTGCAGTTAGCATCGCCAAAATTTGATAAAAACCACTGCCCTGACATGGAAAGATAAAGAATTGAATATTTATTACGCAACTGAAAAATATCTTAGATTCAGGTGACGAAAAGTTAAGTTCCTGATCAATATTTTATGCAAATAATTATAAGTAGTAGCGTGGATAAATCTTCTTTAGTACTGTCATTCAAAGTCGTATGAACCCGACCTAGTCCTTGCTTTCCAAATAGTTCGGCGGAAATTTAGAACCCTCTGTTATACAGCAAATGATAAACACACATATTTTAATTTTTGTGCTTGGTAAGTCTTTCGAGGGGTGTTGTTCGGACATATTTTGCATATTTAAGAATATTTCAGGTATATCCTAGTGTCTGAAGAACATCTTTACTATTAGTACTACTTTTGGAGACAGAAAATTCCAGCTGTGTGTTACCAGAATTTAGCTTACCTGTGCCAAGTGTAAATTTCTCAGTCGCATATTCTGACTTTCTTGTCCTTTCTTGAATGCGCCCTTTGTGCATGCCGCCCTAGGCTTCAGTCCCCGTAGCCTACTCTCGCTACGGGCCTGTTTTCATCATATCATCACTCATCCTCATCTTCGCTATTAGCCAAAAGTGTCAGAAACGGGAAGTAAAATAAACAAAATCGTCGGGACGTACGTAGCTAGGTCGATCAGTTTGTGGAGGCCCGGATGTAAGAAATTTTTCTATCAAACCATTATAAAATTAGCAACCTATTTATATACCTTATATATATGTATGTGTGTATGCCTGTGAAATATGGGTCCTGAAAGATAGCTTAATACCAAAATTACTAATATTTGAAAGGAGAATATTAAGAAAAAATATCTGGCACCTCCAAATTGAGCGATGGCTCTTGGAGAATAAAAACAAATGACGAGTTAGACCAGTTGATTAAGCATAAGAATATAATTCGATTCACAAAAGCCCAAAGATTAAGCTGGTTAGGGCATATCGAACGATTGTCCAATGAGAGGACAGTCCAAAAGATATATAAATGGAAACCATTTGTCAAGAGGCCAGTAGGTAGACCTAAAGTTAGATGGGAAGATGATGTTAGAAACGATATTAGAATAATGAAGATCTCAAATTGGAAGAAGGATGCCCAGGATAGAATTAAATTGAAGAAAATTGTTGAGCAGGCCAAAACGCATAAAGAGTTGTAGCGCCAAATAAGAAGAAGAAGTATGCATATGTATGTATGATGTATGCGTGTGTGTTTATGCATACACAGTCTTGTTGGAAAGGAACATTATTTTCTCGCGAAATCCACGGCCATTATTCTGGAATCTAAATGCAGAAAGAACTCATTAACTTAATATCATCTACACAGTCTTTAAAAATCCATATCTTTTATCTCATTATATTAGGTTTGAGACCCCAAGAACAATGTAATTAGTCCTTACTTTTAGATGTGTAAATTTGCTCGAAGAAAATTCAGAAGTACTGAAATCATTAAATAAAATAGTTTTAGGTATAGGCGTAGTACAAGTTTTTACCAGTAGAGAACTAATTTCAGGTTTTAGGCAACTTATATAATTACTTAGGACATTTTGAGGTAATTTATCGTTTTGTACACTTCGTACAATGATGCGTAAAACATGGTCTATGGTTCAGATTCCACCATAAAGATCTCTACAATACTTTTTACATTGGAAAATACACAAAAACTCCGCCTATTCAAAACGACTTGCTGAAGAAGATATGTAGCATCTTTTTCACACCATTGTCTTCATGGAAGACAGCCTCGATGCCCAGGGTTAAAAGATCACATGAAAGAAACTGTGGGAAAAAACTGCATCACCAGCATTCCACCACCGTCGAGGAGGGATGCAGTCACCCTTGCGTGGGAGGGGATGGGACGAAGGAAGTTGTATTCGATGCCCCCAGATCCTGTATCAATATTTGCCCGGCCATTGATATACCTACCCCGTCGTGGGGTGGCAGTGTTCTCATAACAATGAAAAAGGATAGCTGGGCAAACAAAATGCGATGAACATCTGGATCGTGGATGTTTTCGCTGAAGCTGAGGAATTTGGAGGCCAACTGTGTTCGAGGTGCAGGAGGAGGGAAGTCTCGAAATGTCCCTCGGTAGAAGTATCAAGGGACCGTATCAGCAAATGCTGAGACAACGGGTCTTTTATGGTGGGATATATTGCCGCAGAGTTTACCGAAATGGCTATTTCTTGATGGTCCAATACGACCCAGAGTGGAGGAAGGGGAAGCTTACAAGGTGTGTACATAGATTTTTTAATATTAGCATTTCCCATTTGTTGCGTTTCTTCTACAATGAAGCAAGCTAACAAATTTCGCCACAGTAAAGAAACGTGTGAGAACCAATAGCGTACGCAGGATTTCATCAAGGGTGGGGGTTATTTCTAAAACTTTCTTCAAATTCACATTGCCATTGTTTTATTATATTTCAATTGATTAATAATACTCATAATTAATTAATTAATTGATAATAAGCCTACTTATAATTAATTAATTACTAATAATAATACAACTACTACCATTAAGTAGTAGAGATCTACATTAATATATTTATGAAAGTAATAGAACGAAATTACTTTCTAGTCATTTGGTTACAGTAAACCCTCGTTAACACAAACTCGCTTCAGACGAACACTCGGTTAACATGAACAAAATGTTGGTCCCGGCAGGGATGTTTTATATCTTATAGAAAGTTTTATCGGTTAACACGAATTTCGGTTACCACGAATTACGAACTGGTTTTTAGTCCGTTGCGTCATTAGATCTCATTTAACACGAACTTTCAAAGTTTTTCATATTTTTTCTGTTGTTCCTCTGTCGCTCATCTGCTAGGTATGTAAGAAATCGCTCAGCAATCTCTATCATCTTGTCAACAATCAACTTATACAGTATTGTAACCAACAGATTCAGATCAACAATGTATTCAAATGTGTTTATCTATTCTTTAAAACATAGGCAGTACAAGTAACATCAAGATTAAAACATGGGTGCAATTGCTCGACAATCGCGATCATCGCGTCAACAATGAGCTTATACGTATTTAACCAACAAATTCAGTTGTGTGTTCAGATGTGTTTTTTAAGAAACATCAAGTTGCAAGCAGTAAGATGGGAGTCATGGCCAAGAGAAAGCAAACAGGCATAGATCTGCAAACAAAACTGATAATCCTAGAGGAAGTAGACCGTGGTGCATTGAACAAAGCAACAATTGCTGAGCAGTATGGAATTGCCAAATCTACATTATCTACAATACTTAAATACGTAATACGTATTGTAAATGGTTAATGTGAAGAAAGAACTGTATTGCAACAATAAAATTTGAGTCCCCGGTTATCACGAATTTTTTTTAACACGAACTCTTGATTTTTCGGTCCCTTCGGATTCGTGTTAACGAGGGTTTACTGTATTAACAAATTAGCATTTTTTTGTTTCTTTGTTACAAAATACTTGTCTAGTCAACGAGGTGAGACATTTTAAGTGTGAAGAAAATCCATAAAAACAAGAAAATATGTTAAAATAAATTCAATTAACTCATCCAAGGAGCCGATGTGGTATAGTCGATAGGATATTTGACAACCACGCTGGAGATCCGGCTTCGATTCCCGGAATTGATTGGATTTTTTTCAGGGGGCTCCAGGCCCCACACAGCCTCATGTCAATGGGTACCTGTTAGCAACTCTGGGGGTTAAAGGCTGCCGGAGTGTGGTGCTGATCGCATTACCTCCAAAATGGCCGAGATCGAGAATGTGTGGGGCCCCACCCCTACATGTGTCTTCATGGCACGGTGCCATACGCTGGAGGAAATTTACATTATATTTACCTATGGAACTGACCCAGGATGATGATGAGGCACGATGTAAAATACATATTGCTAAATTCCACTGAGTCTATTCTTGCGTTCAAAAGTAAGTGTAAAGACATTCCAACACATTTATCACTTCTAGGTGATTCACAAAGCACTTCTTCAACATTATTTTGTGATGTGGATGTAGGTGCAGCATCACAAGGGGATGCGAAATCAGTATAATATCACAATAACGTCGACACACTGCGACGAAGGAAGGAATTTTCACAATTCTCGAGAGAGTCACAGCGGGAATTTTTGTCAAAAAATTGCAAATTGAAATTTGCGGTAGCTTAGATTGTTTTGACATATCGACGGATCCCAAACGACACTGTATAGATTTATGAGAAACGCGCCAATACCGCCCTCAAAATCTACCATGCACATGCACGATAATTCACATCTGGATTTTGTTGCTGTTCTTACCAACAAAACATTTTACAATAGTTCAGCTTATTGTTGTTGGAATTTAGAAATTCAAGTATCGTCGTTGCCTTGTAATCAAGGAGTCCCGGATTCGATACTCGGTGGAGAATCATAGTTGTTCGGATTCCACTTTAAACTGTAGGTCCAGTCCCGATTAGCCTTACTGTGCATAAAGTGGACTTAAAACACCCAATTCAATCAATCAATCAAAAATCAGAAATTCAAATGTGCAACGGTAAACAATGGGAAGGCGGACGGACTGTTGACTGTGTATTCTTGTCGGCCTAGCCGTTGTCTGCATTAGCCGCTTACAACGAACCAAGAATTTTCTTTAGTTAATTCTCATTTTTCACAAAAAAAATACATATTTATTGAACATTGTTGCAGCTGAGGGACAAAACAACCTTTTCCTGTTTTAAATCCTAGTTGTCCTCAGATTTAATTTTCAGCAATTCGTGTTCATTTTCAAGGTATTCACTCTAAAAGACGTGTGTGTTTGCAATGCTGTGCTGCATGGGAATAACAATTCAAATTATTATTATTATTATTAGTAGTAGTAGTAGTAGTAGTATTGTTGGAGATAATTGACTGATAAATTGGCCATTTTTATTTTTTCAACATCATTTTTCATAATATTTCAAAAGCTCAAGGGGCTGTTTAAACCCGGTAACCCCCACTTACGTAAGCCACTGGTGAGAACAGTACCGGGTGTACAAAAAAGAATGTCCTAGTTTTGAACCTCTGTTATTTCATACATATTTGGCGTACGACAATGATATATATATTAAACGAAAGATTAACACTCACAGTTTTTTTGGTTCACAAATGTTCAATGTGTGACTCTTTTGTGACCCGACACACATCCAAACGATAAGACAGCTCTTTCCACACTCTAACAAGCATGTCTGTAGTGATTAAGGTTACAGCTGTTCGTATTCGTTTCAAATTGCTTATACCAACGTCTTATGTTCTTCGCAAGTGGAGCCTCAACATGGAACTTCGCACGGAAAGCACGCTGCACAGATATCACTGATTCACATTTCGAAAAGTTCAGAAAACAGAAGGACTTCTGCTCGGGGCTCGCCATCTCGCCTATTCTATTCCTCTGCTACGCCAGCGCCGCCAACCTGTAAAACGGAAAACTAATGAACACCAACAAAATTTTAAACATTCAAGTCATGAACGAACACTGAATGAACACTGTTCACGTATTCTACAAGAAGTTATAACAATTTAAAACTAGGACTTTCTTTTTTGTACACACTGTATTATAATTTTCACTACAGTGCTAAAACGTTTGGTTTTGGTACAGTATTACACATGCTACCACTGTACAGAAACGTTTTTGATAGTACATTTTAGTATTATGCAAAATTTACCTTGGGCACAAATTTTGCCTCTATGAGATATATTTAGGCCCAGTATCACAAATGTTGTCACTCCACAGAAACGTTTAGGAATAGTATTATAGCCTACATTTTGTCACTAACCAACATTTGAGCACTACTAAGGGGAGGGGATATGCAGATTTAAATACATGTTACTAGTCACTAAATTAACCAGGGTGCGAAATCATTTAAGACTGGTGGGGGAGAAAGATCTTAATCTACAAACCCCCTCCCCACAAACATACACATAAATTATACGATATATATATATATTTATAATGTTATTATAAGTAAAAATAAATTACTAAATTAAATTTCTAAATTAAAAATATATTATTATTATTAATTACCCTAAAATGAATAAATTTGTTACTTTTAAATATATCAGATATTCTAAAGTAGCAAACTATGTTCTTTACTAACTGGTTAAAGATGTTAATAAATTATGAAATAGTTGAAGTGGTTTTATTATGTGTAAGTTTGTATTACTTTTTTGATTTATGTTATGTAAATCAATTATATTTCACAGTTATTATTGTTTTGTATTCTTGTTTTACTTTTATTGTGCGTATTGATGTAGATTTGTTAATGATCTCTTGAGAGAGAGAGAGAAAAGCCATTGAACACTCACAACTACACTAAATTGTGTAGGTTTTCGATATTATTCTTAGTACAGTAAATTTGAAATTAAAAGTAATTGTTTATCTTTTGTTTGTTGTAACAAAAACTCTCCCCCGCGAAAATTTTTGGTGGGGGAAGAAATCCCCCCGCCCCCCAGGATTTCGCACCCTGCGCCCATCTAACCTACTTATAAGTTTCTTGTGAACACTTCAATACGAGGGTTGATTCAGCATGCTCTGCCCCTCACCTAGAAGGCTTTGCCAGAGGGCCATTTCACTACTCTTATTTTTCAACATAGTACCCTGAAACTTCAGTGCACTTTCTAATCGGTGCTCAGAAAAATCTTCCGACTGCTCCTGAAACTATGCGTTTACAGCATCCATCACTTCAGAACCGCTGCTGAAACTCTTCCCACGCAGGCATACGAGTATCTTGAGATTTTTTAAGCATGTCGTATGAGGGGACAGACTTTCCTACTGCCTTCCCTATGTCATTATAAATGTTAGTTGGTGACAGTATTTTTTCAGCAAAGTTTTCTCCAACTTCTTTGGAATGCTTCCACCTCTCACACTTCAGTCACATGTAAAACAAAAACAATAAGCATTCATTTATTTATTGAAATTTATGAGATGAAAGAAACTTGGAGGGTGTTCATGACTAACAATAGAGGTTATCTAAGTGTCCCCCTCCGATTTCCATGAAACTTGGCAAGTGTCTAGAGGGGCCCAAAGGAGGAAATACGTGTTTTTTTTGTTTCGGCTAAAAAACAGCTTTAGGGGGCAAGACACCCCCTCAAATGTCAAGATGAGGAGAAATTGAAGTGGGGATCTGACCCCTGTGTTCCCCTCCGATTTCCATGAAACTTGGCAGGGTGTATAGAGGGGCCCAAAGGAAGAAATACGTGTTTTTTGTTTCGGCTATAAAACGGCTTTAGGGGGCAAACCCCCTCCTCAAATGTCATGATGAGGAGAAATTGAAGTGGGGATCTGACCCCTGTATCCCCCTCCGATTTCCATGAAACTTGGCAAGGTGTATAGAGGGGTCCAAAGAAAAAATACGTGTTTTTTGTGTTTCAGCCAAAAAAACGGCTTTAGGGGGCATGTCTGCACTTCATATCTCAAGTGTCCCACTTGTGTATCTGCCAGTACTATTAGCACAGAACTTCAACCGCCATCGTCCTTCACGATAGCACTTGCGTTTGGTACCGACAATCCTACAGTTCTGTGCTGTGTGTGTTCCAATTATATGTGCGTGTTCTTCCTATGCCATATTTACGTGGTTTCGGGGTCAGATCCCCACTTCAATTTATCCTCATCTTGACATTTGTTGGGAGGTTTTGCCCCCTAAAACAGTTTTTTAGCCGAAACACAAAAACACGTATTTCTTCCTTTGGGCCCCTCTATACACCTGCCACGTTTCATGGAAATCGGAGGGGAGACAGGGGTCAGATCCCCACTTCAATTTATTCTTATATTGACATTTGAGGGGGGTTTTGCCCCTAAAACATTTTTTAGCCGAAACAAAAAAAAAACACGTATTTCTTTCTTTGGGCCCCTCTATACACCTGCCAAGTTTCATGGAACACATTTCCCTCCAAGGACTGAAAGTGTGTCAGGAGCAGAGCATGCTGATCAAACCTCGTGCATTTAATACACTTTGCCATGAAAACTTAAGTTGAAAACAGCCTGCTTGCTCTTGTCTCGGTTCAATGAGGTGTGTCAGTTTCAGAATGGCGTCCACAAAGCCTGCACACTTTACGGCAGAGAAATCTTTCCTTACTGCACCATTAGTGAACACGAATGATGTTTCAATTTTGTTTGCTACATGGTTAGGTTAGGTTAGGTTTACCAGTAATATAATTTTCTTTGTGGGGAATAAATAACATCCCTGGCAGGGATACAAATAATTTTCTTTTGCCGGGGGATAAATTATTTTGTGTATGTGTGTGTGTGTGTGTGGGGGGGGGGGTTTGCACGGAATACTCCCTGTTAATTTGCACACTGCGCCACAGAGTTGAGTTGTTGAGTTGAGAAATGCCTGGGAAGTTGCTACTATAAAAGAAACATATTGAGCACAGCACTACAAATATTACCTCTGTGAGAAGCATTTAAGCGGAGCAGACACGTTTGGGCCTATTATTGCGGATTTTACCATCTTGCAGATATTGTTTAGGCATGGTATGGGTGCAGATGCAATACTGCCACTGCTAAGAAATCCTTTTGGGCACACCGTTACCGAGACAATTGCCCCGTCTACAGTCCAGCGGAATTAACTTGAGAGAAATGGCCGCTCTGTGAGTGATGTAACTGCGCTCGAATTGGCTAGAGCGGGGGACTTCCCGCTGTAACAGGCCAACGGAATCTCTACAAACTCTTCTCTAGAGTTCCCGTTGGCCCGTTACAGCGGGAAGTCCCCCGCTCTAGCCAACTCGAGCGCAGTTGCATCACTCACAGAGCGGCCATTTCTCTCAAGTTAATTCTGCTGGACTGTAGTTGGCTGCACTTTCTGACTCTCTTTGCACCGAAGCGTCTGGTTGGTTGCACGGTGCAACACCGAGTCGTCCAGTTCGTTGATTTGGAGCCAAGTAGTGTATTTGGTGTTTGAACCGTCTGCACTATCTTCCGGACCGGTGTATGTGTGGTGTATGGTCACGTGGTGCGTGCTAACTAATCAAATGACCGTTTAAAGCAGCAGACAGGCATTTGTTGAATATTCTGAACTTGAACACCGCTTTCCGTCTAGTTGGTTGAACGTCATTTCCTTGCACCACTCTGACACTGGATACTCCTGCACTGCACCGAGTGTCAAAAAGTGCAGCCAACCAGACGGGGCCAATATGTCTAATCCGTTCAGCCAAATGAAATTTTAATCTTAATGATGCAACACTGCAGGGCAGTGTGTGTGTGCGGATGACATTCCCACCACCCTCCTCGCGAGGACAGTGTTTTCACAGTCAAGCACCACGGAGGCTTCTGTGTTTATGTTCGTGCTGAAGTAGGCCTCTGAGTATGCGCCTAAGAGGCTCTCTCGGCGGAGGAACAACAGAAGAGGCGACGCACCTGGCCTGCAATCGGCAGACACCCCAAAGTCCAACAAGGAAGGGGGCGAAAGGGTAGCTCTCAGGAGCTCTTCTAAAATAACAATCTCCAATCTTGAGGCATGCATCCTGGTTGTTTCGCAAGAAGTTGTGGTCCGTGGAGCTACAAGATGCATAGAGATCAGCAGCTCGTGAAGATGATCTCAACTCTTCGCCCGCCACTCGAGCTGGAGTGGTTTAACTCTAGTCAGGCAGGGGGCGTCGTCGTCGCTATTTTATTGGCTCACACCGCGTAGTTTTGCGATTTCTAGCCAAAGTTGCTGAGATCAAGTACTATCATACCAACACGTTGATTATTATCTTTCACTTTTCTCAAAACGCTATTGTCCTTCTTATTGAATGCTGTTGTCCACTCTGGTCTTATGGTATTACGACTTTACAAGCATAGATGCCGCCACATAAGGGCAAGAGGAGGGAAGCATTTGCTGAATGTTCCTGAATGTTCGTTATTGATTCTGCAAGACAACGAAAACACAAACAGTAAATTTGCAGACATGTACGTTCGAGTGCAACAAATTTGTGAGCACATTCATGCGATACCAACACGACCTCGCTGCACTTTATGATAACAGTATCGTGAAAATTACCCATCAGTAAGAGTAGAGGAGTACTTTCATCTACTTCATATTCTTGCAACGTGTTCATATATTTAGCTTTGTATTTAGTGTTTCATAAATGAAACGTACCTGCTTCAGTGTTAAAAGTTACAATGTTCTACCGTTAAAAATTTAACAGCCTGCCTGTTAGTTTTGAAAACGGTACACAACCGTTTTTATTTCATTTGAATGTTTTACCATGCATAAAGATAAATAATGATTATAAATTGCTCTTGCTTATGCCATAAATATATTGTTTAAAATTGAATAATTCAAACTACATTAATTAGGCCAACTATATCATGGCCGCTGCTACTTTAAAAATGTCACGGTAATATTTTAAGGGTAGTTGAGTGCCGTCCAATCCAAGGTGCACCTAAATTAAAAAAACAAAAAAACGTCAAGGAGACACTTTCTACTCAAAAGGAAAAACGAAAGTTGGCTATCTCTTAGTTCGTAATTTCTTCAGTCAACTTTTTACGGGGTGATTTTTCCATGAGTTTTCCCCCTCCTGCAGAAATTCCTTGGCGGCGCCCATGTTTTCGAGGTTTTTTAAACATAATTTGTCCAAAGAGTTGAGGGATTATAAGTGTTACATTGCGATCTTCTGTTTTGGAGCGTAGCTATAAAGCATCCAAATAACTGTAGCACGAGGTTTGGAGATTAATGTTGATATATGGATATCAGAAATGGAGCCTGTACGTGTTATAAGTTAGTATATAATGTGCCTGGATGTAGTTGCCTTAACCGGCATGGGTGGGTCCCTCCGAAATTTGATCAAATTATACAAAAGAATGTCTTCAATGCAAGATATTTGCAAAGAGCTGACATACTTGAAAATGCCTTTACCCATTGTCGAAGCTGAAATATTATTTTCGAGCAATGTAAGAAGAATCACATCTGGATCAACCAACCAATTAAGGGAGATTTCACGAATCGAACGCAGACTTCTGACTTGTGCGGCCAGTCATGCCGCTACGGTGTGACGTTGCTGTTCATTAGTTCGTCCCCAGGCGACTTATGTCGCGTGTCGCTTATTGCTTCGGTGTGAAATCTACTTTATGGAAACACTTGCAAGATGCAATTTTGCCATTCGCATACGGAATTTCTTTACAATCCTTCTAGAGCTTTCAGACCGACAGGCGACAAGTTGCACGCATCGCTCAGACTGGGCTGTTTTCTCAATATTGTGTATCGTGTCCCCTCGATATGTTGCTAGACAGTGGCGGTGATTGGGTTCCAAAACCGGGGGGCAAGATGCCAAAACTGGGGGGCAGATACAGTATATTTCCCTTTTTATATATATATATATATATATATATATATATATATATATATATATATATATATATATATATATATATATATATAAGATTTAGCATAGTTAGGGGGCAAAAGTGGGGGGCAACTGCCCCCCCTCGACCCCTAATCGACGTCACTGTTGCTAGAGCATGCGCAGTGAATGCTTTTCTACAGACTGGATGGGGCTCGTGCGACTTGTAGCTTGTCACTTCATTGCTACAGCAGAGATAGATATCATTCTCCACCCTTCATAGGCCATCTAATGTGCCACCGCGGCGCCATTTCTTGTTCTGTGCGCACACCCCTCCGCTCCCCCCTCTCTCACACACCCACACGCAGTAAAGTCAAAGTTATGTGGTTCATTAGGGTTATGGAGTTCAGGCTACACACGTTCACCATCCTGAAGGTGATGTGAGCATCTTCAAGCTCCGGCCACCATGACCACCTATTCATAAGAGGCTGGGTGAACTCCAGAGCCGCTCTATGCGATTCAACCACCGCGGCTACACAACAACCGCATTTATGTAGCCTGTAAAATCTTGAAACAAAATCATTCCCCTGTTGTGCTGTTGCCGTCGATGATTAATTATGCGTGTACTGTTATCAACTGAAGAATATTTTCTTTTAGGATTTGCGAAGGTGAAGCTAAACTTCTATGGGCTGATTGCATACCTAAATTTGCAGTTACCTGAATATTTCTGGGAGTGGAAAAGCAGCAAATCACTTTTTGATAGAAACTTTTATCACAAACCTCCACAACTGTTATTTCTGTTACCATGGCAACGCCAATGTTGCCAAGCACATTAAAGTAATACAACGTTAACATGTACATTTGAAGTTTAAAATACATAATAATTATTTTACATTTAAAAATGAACTTGTGCTGTAAAAGAGCACAGCCACACTGTGATGAGAACGGGACGATTGTACAGTCAACCGCAATAAAAATGGGACACCTAGATCCTCATATACTCGCTTCCCTGCTGTGTTGCTTAACTGCAGTGCGATGGTATAAGTTTCCATTGGAAATTTGCTATTAAAATGCAGTTAACGCCGTATAGTTAGACAACACGCATACGCCTTGCGGGAAAGCAAGCATTTCAGGATCTAGGCGTCCCATTTTTATTGCGGTTGACTGTACAAACGAAATGATACAGCCAAGCTCTACCCAGGGTTTGAATCTGGGACTTCTGGCTTCGTAGCGCTTCACGCTCTCCACTACACCACGGATTCATTCATCCCTTTATTTTGTTTTATGCCTTTGTTTGCTACATCACGGATACCAGACCAATC
Organism: Lepisma saccharinum; assembly: GCF_977018435.1. NCBI lineage: Eukaryota > Metazoa > Arthropoda > Insecta > Zygentoma > Lepismatidae > Lepisma > Lepisma saccharinum. The sequence goes on along the minus strand of NC_139243.1, from coordinate 21,421,805 downwards.
TTAGTTGTTTATTTCTGCCTAACCACGTAGTTGCTTAGAGAAAATGAACAATGGTACTTATTTACATTGTTTGTTAGTGTTGAGACGGGGTTTCCGGTGCAAAATTCCAGCCTCCATCCCATTATCTTCCCCGCCGACGTGTTTTCGAACCTGGATTCCCTCGGCGCCAGGCCGGCAGGCCCTCCCACGGTGACGTAATTAACCTGACACCTCAGCTTTTCATCTTGGGGTCACGAGGTCACCCCAGGAACTCACCGGCTGCTCTTCCCCTGTAGTCTATGTTTCTCACGTTGCCACACGGTGTATCCAATACTCACAACCTGGAGACGTATGTCAAGTGGAAATCGCCACATATTAATAAATTATGAAATTATATCTCAGACGTTTGCACATCGTTAGCACATGAAAGCACACTATTTATTTTAATAAGCACACAAATATTAATCAAGATATTAATTACTTTATTGTGGCGATTTTGGCTTGATATTAAGATAAAATCGCCACAAATCAAAGAAATATTTTTGAGCAACCAAATTGTACTAACTTTTAGGCATTGGTTAGCACACGTGGCCATTTTACCTTGATATCAAGCCAGAATCGCCATAATAAAGTCACTAATATCTTCATTAATATTTGTGTCCTTATTAAAATAAATAGTGTGCTTTCGTGTGCTAACGAATGCCTAAAGGATAGTACAATTGGTTGTTCAAAAATATGTTTTTGATTTGTGGCGATTTTATCTTGATATCAAGCTACAATAAACTCATTAATATCTTGATTAATATTTGCGTGCTTATTAAAATAAATAGTGTGCTTTCATGTGCTAACGATGTGCAAACGTCTGAGATATAATTTCATAATTTATTAATATGTGGCGATTTCCACTTGACATATTCGTTAGCACACGTGGCGATTTTACCTGGAGTAGTGTAATAGCCTATTTGGAAATATGGGCGTCGGCAAGGGGGGTCGAACGGGCCTCGTCCCTCGAAATTGGCACTGTTCACGTTTTTTTTTAAAAAAAACAACAGAAGCTTGTTATCTTAGTTGTTAACAACATAATTAGTTAGTATTCGAACAAAATATCAAAAGCAAAAACTTCTTTAGATCGAAAAAAATTAGCGTAATACACGTGTAGCTATATAGGAGCCAGGTTGTATTTTCATAATCTCCCATTTAATCCAAAGAATAAATAGTTCCACAGCCTCCAAAATTTCAAAAATTATAGTTTTTATGTGAGAGTTCACACAACATCAATTGTTAAAGGTTTTTCTTGAACGAGGTGTGTAAAAGTTAATAACATAATACAATAACAATGAATTTCAGTCGACTAACTGAACAAATAGTAAGAAAATAATAGTCAATAGGTAAATTGATTGATTGATTGATTGAATTGTTGCTTTAAGTCCACTTTATGCACAGAAAGGCTAATCGGGACTGGACCTACAGTTTAAAGTGAGATCCGAAACACTGTCAGATGTGTCTCCACCGGGTATCGAATCCGGGACCCCTTGCTTACAAGGCGACGACGTTACCACTACTCCATCGGGGAGGTCCTGGGGCAATAGTTGTGTTGGATGTTCGCTCATATGGTGCATCGACTAGAAAAGTATCTACGTATATTTAATGTAATAATAAGTGCAATAAATCCGGAATTAAATTGGTTTATTTTTATTAACTTATAATTAGTTATTATTGTAAAATAACACTTATATCGTGGTAATAATAAATATTATATTACTATTTCTGATAATCAAGCTTTATCAATGGCTTAACATCCCCTGCAAGAATGTTTGGCGACGCCAATGTTTGGAAGTGAACTGTTTCATCGGCGTCGCCACCGTGGTGACGAAGATGGCGACTCCATCGTCTTAGCTTATGTGGGATCCGAACCACTGTGCCATGTTGTTGTTTTATCGAACCCAGGACCTCTTGATTACAAGGTGAAGACAATCAATACCACTACTCCATCGGGAGGCCCGAGTCCGACTATGGCCAATGTAAACTTCGCACCTTAAAGCAAATATTTTAAATATATATATATATATATACACACACACACACACACACACACACACACACACACACACACACACACACACACACACACACACATACATACATATATATATACAGTTTAATTGAATTGAATTAGAATCTTTGGATACATTGGAATCACACCATAGGCGTAGCTAGAACTTTATATTTGGGAGTGCACAAAGGAAAAAATGAGGTCTTGTACCTTTTTAATAGCATATTTTGCAACACAATCACTTGGCTCTTTAACTGCACTGATGTTTGTAGAGGAATATAAATTCACTAAATGACAGTGTTGAAAATTTCTGAACATATGTACCTGGTAAAAAAAAAATCAAATTGCATAGAAATTACACACACACAAAATGTTCATAAATGTTACAAACAAATACATCAAAATACACGTCATCTATAACAAGAGACGTCTGTCAAAAAGTACAATGTTCTTAAACTCATCAATAACTTCATTTACATCAATACACTAAGCTTTTTCCTGTTCCACAAATAGCAAGAGCAGGGCTTCCAATCTATCCTGCATCTGAGTTGCTCTTAATTTAGTTTTAACTTGGGTAAGTTTGGAGAAAGCTCTCTTACACGTGCAGCTTGTGACAGGTATTGAAGAATGGCGCTGCAGTACAGAGTAGAATGCAGTAAATATCTTCTTTCTCCAATGACATCAAAAAATGGAAAATCTATAGACACTCGTTTCATCAGCGATAATGCACACGTTTGTACCAAGTAATGACATTTTCAACTTCTTACAAACTGCCGCTTATTTTCTCTCTTATTGAAATATCTGTATTTAATTCTCTTTGATAAATCAGCTCATTAGGGTGTGCCTAGGCACACCCGGCACACCCCGTAGCTACGCCTATGAATCACACATATCCTTTTTATTGATAATATATTTGTGTGTGGGTGGTGAGAGCTGGTAATACGTAAGGTTGAAATAAAGAAAACATCTGCTTGTACCCTTGAATATTTGGAAAGTTCGCCTTGAAAACCTGAATTTTATTATAGTTCTACTAGGGTGGCCACCCTGGTCCTGTATTTTAGGCAATTTCCTGTACCCCCCCCCCCCCCAAAGCAGAGAAATGTAACGTTATTCAAGTTCAAATGAAATAGCAACAGTTCGATCGAGGTGTCCTTTGTTTACAATAAACAAAAGGACCACCTTTGCCACGTGCGTGGAGAGAAACGTCAGGCCCAACTGCCCTTCCTCCTTCACACAGGGTGATTTATCTTTAAAATCGACAAAATGAATGCGCCCGCATGGCCGGCCGTTAACGTGCAAATCCCCCCTCACCCCTCGAAACAACTACAGCACGCCGTAATCTGCGCAACAAACGAGGAGAGAAAAGCATTGTTGAACCGGGATTACATCTGCAATTTCATTTACTCCGAAAGATCCGTTTCGGGGGAGACAATATCGAAACAATCCCTTCGGATGGCCGCTCCGACGCCCTTCAAGGGCTCTAACCCTTTTCTAATCCTCCCTTCTCTGCCCTGTCACCCCCAGCGCGCCCCATTTCAGTCCAAGACAACTTAACGAATGGACCAATTAGCGTGATGGCCAAATTTGGTGTAATTGACTTCCCATGTAGGCTCGCTCCCTGTCTTTCTGTGCGATATTGCTCCTCTAGGCTCGCTTGACAGAAAACATAACGCGTGGTTTCAATGAAGGTTATACGTTGCGAGGGAGATATGCTACGTGCGAAAACGGCCATAGCGCTGTACAGATGAATATTGCCCATGGTGTATGCCTCAGATTCTCTAAGATACTATCTTGTAAATGTTCATGATACCAGCAGTGGAGCCAACTTACATGGGCTTGTGGGGCCTGAGCCCGACCTATAATTTGTTATTACACAGCGAAAATGTTTGTTGGAATAACCAACCAAAGTTGTTTCCGGAAAACAAACATTTGTTTGGTTGTGATTGCTCACCAGAACTAAATTATTTTAGTAATAGTTCACATTTGTTTAGAGTGCAAAAGGCTTGGTCAAAATTGTCAAATTTAGTAACAGCTGTCAATATTTTTGCTTATGACATCCGAAAGGTTTAAACCAAAGGTTTTAACTTAATTCAAAGAATCGGTTTCTTCTGTGCATTATTATTATTATTATTATTACTATTATTATTATTAAAAGTAGTAGTAGTGGTATGTTTATGTTTATTATAAACAAACTACAACTACTACTACTACTAATAATAATAATAATATTTTTTAAGTGATGAGCACGATTTTACTACCAAGTACATCACTATGTCAAAACTGGTTATACAAAATTACAGAATTGAATACATAATTATAAAATAATACAGTGAATCCTACAATCTTATACATAATTTCAAATTGTATGTTTCAGCAAGATCAGCTACTAAACCTCTGCCCTTATTTAGACATGTAAGAATTGAGATATACCTATGGGAATATCTTGGAATTTTATAAGATATATTATTCAAAAAATATTCACCGTCAACTTGGAAAGTTCAGATCTTCTGTACAAAATTTATCCTTTTCATTTTTCTTCTTTCTTCTAAGGCAAACATATTCAATTGTGTTAACCATTCAGAGTAATGTTGGTCATAGTAATTTTCTTTTTTAAACTGTGTGCATAATAACCTGATAAAAACTTTTTAAACTGATTCAACGCTTTGAAGGTGGCTGTCAGAAACCATAATTCATTAGCATATTCAAGAATAGGACGAACTTTTGTTTTATAAAGGTATATTAAATTATCTTCTTTTTTGAAAAACTTTCCGTGAGAGGAATATATAAACAAACATCTTCTTTGCTCTTTTGCAAATTTCTAAGATGTACTCTATCGCACACTTGAATTTTATTTTGATAAATATAATAGTTGGAGACTATGTAATGAACTTTCTTAGTAAATCTTAAAACTTGACACTTTTTCAAGTTAATTTCCATTTCATTAATGTTGCACAATATGCCATTCTATCGAGATCAGCCTGAAGTTGAGCGACATAATTATTTGTTAAAATACTTTAAAATGTTTATATCATCTGCATATAGTAAACATGTGCGAGATTTAAAACATAATGTAACATCATTGATAAAAGCAGCATATAGAATTGGGCCAAGTGGCGACCCTTGAGGTACTCCACAAAATATTTCCTTTTTAGAGGAAATTGTTTCACCAATCTTAACAGAGAAATTTCTATTTATTAGAAAGTTGGAAAACCATTTCAGGAATCGTGGTGATATTCCCATTTGGTCGAGTTTATAAATTAATAGCTGATGGCTGACACTATCAAAGGCTTTAGCCAAGTCAATAGCTAAATAAAATATCACTCTGGGATTGCTTCCTAATGTTAGATTTAAGAGGATCTATTAAAACCAATAAATTTGTAATAGTAGACCTTTTTCTGAAAAACAAAAGGTTATTTCCATCAATATACTGTTTAAAAGAAAAAGGCAAATAGTCAGCAATTATGTATTCAAAAACCTTTGCCACGGCATTTAATATAGTAATTGGTCTGTAATTATTAACATCATTGACTTTTCGCCTTTTTTTTAGTTACAGGTACAATAAACACATTTTTCCAGATACCTGGAAATAATCCAGAAGTAAGTGACATGTTGTAAATTTTAGTTAACAATGGTACAAAAACATATTTGTTTGCTTTCAAAATAAAATTAGGTATGCCATCAGGACCTATTGAAGACCTGCCTTTTAGGTTGTTAATTGTATCACTTATATCCTTTTCCAAGATAACAGGTACATCAATTAAGTTGGTGTATGAATGAAGATTAATATTTTTAAAATTTACATGACTTCTTTTTTTAAAAAAGATTTGTGTAAAAGCTAACTAAAAGCATTAGCAATATCATATTCATTGAACAGTACATCATTATCATAAATAATTTCAGTGATAATATTTTCTCTCTTCTTTCTCTTTTCTAAGGAGGAATAGTATTGCTCCTTTACATTAGAATATTCCTTTTAACATCTTTCCTTAATTGGGAATAAGTACTGTAATATTCACACTTATTTGTAAGTTTAAATTTATCGTGATACCTTCTCTTTTTATTGATCATTCCCTTTAGTTTCCTTATCATCCAAGGAAGTTGATTGTTTGTTCTTTTAAGTTTTGAAGGAATATTGTTCTTTAATATCGTATACACATTTCTAGTCAGATCCATAACAGATTGCTGTACATCATTAGATATTTCAACCATATATGGTAAATGTAACAATTCATTATAAACATTTACATAATCACCTTTAGCGAAATTAAGACATCTATAAATATTATTTTCCCTTGTACCTGTATTGTGTTTTTAGACCTATCTAATTCAAAATAAAATGAGAACGGTGGATGAAACTTATCAATTTTAAATGAAGGATGTTCATTAAAACTAATGTTACAAGTGAAAATGTTAGTGAGTAGAAGGTCTAAAATATTAAAAGGCAGTGAAGGGTCATACGATACATTGTGCTGAGCTAGATTTTTACTATGTACAAAGCTGAGAAGGAACGACGTTGTTCCGAATGGATAGCACAGTTAAATATGTCTACCTCAGAAGAAAGAAGAAAATAAAAAAGGTACAGTTTTGTACAGAAGAGGGATTGTCTTTTGAATTGGATAGTGAATATTTTTCGAATAATATATCTTATAAAATTCCTAAGTGGAATACAAGGAATATCTTAATCCTATCGTCTCACATACGTTTAATAACTGCAATTGTGGAAGGTACAATATGAAGTTTTGGTGATGTATACTTTTGTACGATCTATTGTAAAATTTTATTTATATATTCAACTTTGTAATTTTGCTCATATGTTGACATAATGATGTACTTAGTTGTCATACTTTGCTCATCATTTACTTATATGTACATATATTTTTATTGTTAAGAAAACAAAGAAGGAGAAGTAAATTATATGAACATCTATGCCAATAACTACATTGAATGCAGTTGCTAAAGTGTTGGAACACTTGAAATTACATGTCCAGACACTAGTTAACCCTTCTGTGTGCGTCATATTTTAATTTTTCGTTGCATGTTCTGATACGAAATGACCTTGAAAGCCGTGACTATTAATCTTATTATCTCTTCTAGGTAAGTGAATCCAGATCCATGCATCCTACCAATATGATTCCACCAGCGTAGCGTGTCCATGGATTTTGTCTACTTTGATAGCAAAGGCATTTCATACCATATCAATCTGTCTAGTAAACATAAGCACCAGCGGTGAGTACAGAAACTTTATCGAAATTTCAGATGTGATTCAAGCGACTTTAAATTAGAAGAAAATTTATAATTGACTGTTTATCATTAGCATTACACTAATTTGGTTTGTACATTGTAGGTATAAGCAGTTATTTATCACTAGGGAGCGGAAGTTAATGAAATGTCATCTTTTTTCTGACATCTCGGACACGATGCCCATTAAATATACACATTATTACACTTCGTCTAGAACCCAAAAAAGGTAATTCTAAAGTGCATTCTTTTCCATTTTTTGCCAATTTTCAGGTTTTGGGTCATTTCCCTTGATTTTCGGCACTTTCCCGTCATTTTCCGCAATATTCGGTGTATTGTTTCTTCATATTTTGTCAATTCTTTCATTTTGGTAATATTCTTGAGTCTTTTGTCACCAAGGTAAACATAGACCTATATATATCTCGCAGGATTGCAATTTACGAGAAAAAGAAATGCTGAGCTGGTGACAGTCCTTTGTTGTGCCGTTTCTTTTTAAAGCAAGATTGCATTTTGTTCAATTTTCTTTTCATTTCAATTGTTAACCTGAAACTAACAAATTTAATGGTCATTTTTTGCACTTTTTACGTCATTTTTCCCCATTTTTTAGGACATTCTATAGGTCATATACCTATATTTTTTAGGTCATCAACTTCCGCTCCCTATTTATCACTCATAACGCGGAATCCTTACAAAATTGTTCATAACTGGCCAATCTAGAGCCATTTTAGCCTAATTTAGCTTTACACTCCCGAAACGCCCTTTGTAGAAATATGGTTTTATGATAAAGCTAATTTATATTTTTAAAATATTAATATATTGCATAATTGAGAGAAGTGGAAGAATATGCTTGTAGATGAGGAGGTAAACAGAAGAGGACAAATGGGTGGTGGACTCTATGAAAGTTTTTGAAGATTAATATGGAACACGGATGTACCTATGAAATGCAAGATGGTAATATATAATACTACTATGTACCAATAATTATGCATGGAGCCAATGACATAGAGAGAGACAAAAGAAAGATGTAGGCAGTGGAGATGAAGGACTATATTGGGGAAGACTAGAAGGGATAGAATAAGGAATGAGGAGATCCGACAGATAGTGTGTGTTGAAGATTCAGGACAGGATAGATCAGGCACATATATGAGATGGTTTGGACACATGAAGAGGATGGATGCAGAAAGACTACCGGTAAGAGCTTACAATGCACAAGAAGTGGTAGTAAGGCCAAATGGGAGACCAAGATGTCGGTGAAAAGAGCAGATCGTGGAGAATGTTAGAAGAGGAGAACAAGATTGGAACACCGTGGAAAGAGAGGAGTGGTGGAAGACCAGGAAAAAATGAAGAGGCTTGACTTCAATGAGGACCAAGCCAGAGGCAACAAACTGAGAAGGATGATGATGATGATGAATAATATATTTCATAGTTTGATCTACTGATCGTATTTGGCGCTGCAGTCGAGGTGCAATTCGAAATATTTTCAGTCCAAGGCTTCAAGACTGAACTACGATACCATTCTTGTACGTTTGCTTCAAGTACGGTCATGCACCTTTCGGACACGAGCGGAGAGCCAAAAGAACCTGACACCAGGTGGATCCCATCAACAAACCAATCTACCTGTTTTCGAAGCCGGCACAAACAGTTTCCAAAGACGGTCATTCTTCCCAAAAATTTCCCTCGACAGAATGAATGGGACAATTGGGCAGGTAGGCGCTACGCAGTCTGGAACGACAGTTTCACCTTTTAAGCAAGTTATCGCCGCGCAGTTAGGAATTTACGAGGGTTCCACTTTCACACCACCCACGGCTCAGTGTGTCCAAATATGCGGATTAGCCCCCAAACAAGAAGAGGATTTTCCACTCAATGGCTTTTCTAAGTTCGGACAGGACTGGACACGAATTTCGAAAAATCAGCGTGGCCAGGCCCTGAGACAAATTTTATATTAGTAATGTTTCGTTATTGTCCACATTATGATCAACAGAACATAAATACAACACTGGAGTATGGGCGTCAGGAGGGGGAGAGGGTATCGAACCGGTCAAATTTCAAAATATAAAATGAACTTGTTATTTTTATAACAGAAATAAAGTTCAATTAGTATTCGAACCAAGGTGGTTTGATATAAATCGCGATTTAAGTAGGGTGATTTATTTAATAATAAATCACTGATTTAAATAACTTCAAAGAAATAATTTACATAATATGTACATAAGAGTTTTGTAGATATCAGAATCACTTTTGGTGAAAGTACATTAATCTCGTAATCATTTAATGGTGTTTATTAGTCTCTAAGAAAGTAAATGGAGGATGTGTCAAGCTCATACGAAAGGAAATATATAATATGTAAACTGTATGAACATTTAAATTTCTCTTGATTTAACGTTCAATAATTTTTGTAGGCAAAAATAGCAAAAATTTTGTGTAGGATAATATGCAATATACCGGGTGATCCGTTTGAGATGTCAGAAAAGAAAACCTTTATACACAAGAGGTTAATGTACGTATATCCGAGCAGCTTGTTGTAACATAAACAGGAAGGATGTAAGTTTCGAATTAGTGGAGGTTTACTGACTTCCCACATGGCGGCGCTACTGTGCATGGTATCAAGGTGGTGATCACGTCACAACAGCACGCACAGTATGTCGTATGGGTCTATGGGATGCGAAATTTTCGAGTATTACATGCATGCTACTGCCGCCACGCAGCTGAAGTCAATAAACCTCCACTCATTCGAAACTTACATCCTTTCTGCTTATATTACAACAACTGCTCGGAGATACGTACATTAACCTCTTGTGTATAAAGGTTTACTTTTCTGACATTTTAAACGAATCACCCACTATGTTGAACTGTAAATACTGCCATATCATTAAGCTGTAAATAAACATGGCAGCTGATATCTTGCAAAGTATCATGAAACATATCGCCGAAATTCGGCTACAAAGACTACAAAAATATTTTAAATTTCAATTATGTAGTGCATCCAGAATGTTTTATTTTCACTGGAACAAAAGTTACTGAAATTATCATAGTTTCATTAACCCACTCAAGAAATATTTTCATATGTACAGAGTCAGAAACAGAAAAATGTATATTTGCATATAATTATTTTATTTGATTTAATCAAGGTGTTCAAATATTTAAGGCGGTTTACCAGAAAAAAAGTATTTCTATAAAATATGATATTTCTATATGCACGGTGCCGAAAAATGTACAAGTAATTTTAAGCGTTTTTTAAAAAATAAAAGATATCGATTTAAATTTAAAGATCCGGTTTAAATAAAAAAAATCATCCAAAATGATTTTTTTATAAAAATGATTATATTTATCCACCCTGATTCGAACAGAATAATGAAGTAGAAATACGTTTAATAAAAGAAAAGTGTAAAATACTAGAACCAGTTTATGATTTCATTTGCACAGTTTTCTTCTTCATTCTCTACCCCTTATGTCCTTACAGCGTCGGAGATGCCTAGACTCACTGTTTCCATTCTTCTCTGTTCTATGCATTCTTCTTCATTTCTTTGGAATGTCTTTGTTCGTTTTCTTTCATTTCTTCCATGATACCCTGGCCTTCCTTCTGATCTTAAAATTCAAAAATTAAAGTTTTACGGGAGAGGTCGCACAAGATAAACAATATGTATGACTAAAACTTTCCCTTAACTTTGAAAGCTTTTGAAACTTAATAAAAAAATGGAATGACTAGGTATTTTGGTTCACAATTGCATGAAATGTGTACAAAATAGCAATAAAAAATGAGTTGGATCAGTTGTGCAGAATATTCGCTCATCTGGTGGATGTAAAGCAAAATAATAGCTATGATTGCTGTTATTACAAGTTCTATCGATGACCTGACCTCCTCTACAAGAATCCCTGCAACGTCCATGGATCGAAGTAAGCCCTTACTTCACATCAGACTTCTATTTCTATTTAGGCTACTTTATGTCGCTTTTCTACTTATGGGCCATTAACAAGCAAAGCCCAGGCACCTAACAACCTCTTCCAGATTACTTTATTCTCATTCAAGTAAAAATCCTACATTTTTTCAAAATTTCCCTCGGGAGTAAAATGTTCAAAGGGAATTTCCCTCTCGCGAGGGAAATTTTCCTTCATGTGATAACACTGCTCAGTACCGATAAAGCTACTGTAATTTCCAGGTATCTAGAAACACTGATTGGTAAGTTGTTGACAAATTTCGCAGTTTTGGGAGTGGCGTGCCCTCGCGTCCTTTCCCCTCGCACCTGGCACCCATGAAAGAAAGGTAATTCTGTCGTCACAGATGGGCCGTTTCCGAACGTGACGCGACGCAGTTTGACGGAATTAGCTGGCAATTGATCAAAGGCCGTCCTTTCAAAGTTGACACGCTCGCTGACACCCGGGGGAGAGAGTCATATTTGCCTTCCTCCCTTTTGTGTCAATCTCTACTCGTCGGGAGGTTTTTCGGTTAAATCCCCCAGGATCTTCGTATGCAGGCAGTGGATCCGTCACAACTGTGACGGGAGCCTAATATCAAATGCTGGCTGACGAGTCGAGACTTGTTTGGCACACAACTGGGCGAGAATGATGCCTCCAAGGAGGAACTGTGTATTGTATTTGTATTTATTTGTATTTTTCTTGTGTTAGCCGTAGGCTGTACGCACTACATATTGACACACTTAAATATTGCACACAGTTTTCGTAATATACGACCATATGACTTTATGCAGTGCTTTGAAACTGCAATGTAGAGCACAGCCTGAACGCAGAGCGGAATGTACAACCGAGAGGAGACTGAAAGTACCGGGTGTCCGAGAAGTCTTTGTATGAAAACAAAAATTAACTGTATCCGCTATATGCAACATAGACATGAAAAAATGGTACCAAAATGTTCGGAAACTATTCAAGTTTTATTGGCAATAGGAAAGAAATCAATAAATCTCCACGTGAGCACCCTTGGTAGCACGGAGTACATCTAGTCGAAATTCAACTTTTCGCCATGCATTAGCCAACAACATCAAAGGAGGGATTGGTGTGATGACTTGGGTTATCCGTTGTTGCAGAGTTGCAAGATCGGATGCAGGAGTTCTGTACACATTGTCTTTCACATAACTCCATAGAAAAAATCTAAAGGGGTTATGTCTGGAGATCGTTCAGGCCACGCCGTCGGTCCATCTCGACCAATCCATTTTCCAGGAAATGTCTGTTCAAGGTAGGAACGAACCTACAGACTCCAATGTGGCGGTGCACCGTCTTGTTGGAAGATAACATCTGGGTGGTATTCTAGCAATTGAGGAACAGCAAACAATTGAAACATGTCGAGATACACTCCAGATGTTACGGTGTCCTCACAGAAAAAGAATGGTTCGATTATTCTGTCATGCAGCAGCGCGCACCAAACGTTCACCTTCGGATTGCCCATGGTCGACTTCCTCACCTCATGAGGGGGCTCTTTACCCCAGATACGCACGATGTTTGAAACTGTCTCTGCACTGTTTTTTGTGACCTGCTCTCGTGAAACCACAGGACACACTCAGCCTTTTTCTGATTTGTGTACATTTCCGGTTTGCTGGACACTGGCACTGCTACACTACTGCAACGGTACAGAAATCTGAAACAAAAAAAAAAACTTGAATAGTTTCCGAACATTTTGGTACTATTTTTTCATGTCTATGTTGCATATAGCGGATACAGTTAATTTATGTTTTCATACAAACACTTCTCGGACACCCGGTATTATAGAATTTGCAACACCAATAAGGGGCTGAAAACGGGGCAGAATTTGCAACACTGTGAGTAGAGTGAAAATGGGACAGAACTGAAAAGAGTAGAATTTAAAATACCGAGAGAAAAAATGATATCACAGTTGAACTTGACTGAAAACAGGGAACGTTTTACCATACCGCGAATAAAAGCAATATGTAGAATTTCAATACCGAGAGTAAACTGAAAACTGGGCAAGATTTACAATATCGAGAGTAGCAGGCCCGTAGCTAGAATTGATCTCCAGGGGGGGCTCACGGGTTATCGGGTTGGCTTCGTAAAGCAAGTCCCATTTTCAAAAGTTTAACAGTATTAAATTAAGGTAAATTGAGTGGGGGTGAGCATTACAGAGAATTTAGAAATATCATACAAATAATACATGTTTTCTGTATCTTTTAAAACATCGGTTGAAGTGATAATTGACTGCTACTAAAATCATCCCTTACTACACACTCCATACTACTTTTGATGATACAGATATTTATATCACACAAAAGAAAATGCACGCTATTCAATCATAGTGTCTATAGTACATTCAACCACCGGCCGAAGCAATGAAACTCCCCTTAGTTCCCAAAACTTGGGAGCTGTTGCCCTTTGACGTAGATGTGGAAGGAATATGGACGATGACGTCAAAGTCACAGATTTCTGCCTAACCGGGAGGCCACAACAGGGGCAGCGAAGGTACAGATAAAGAAGCTCCCCTGTGAAGGAACTTGCTGAAGTCTAGAGAAGAGAATCTTCCAAATACTTGCCGCTACTTACACTTCTTCTTATAAATAGCATGAATGTAATAGCTGCTTGTTCATTTTCTGTGAATTTATCCTTCACCAAAGTTGTGAGCAAAATTATATCTGCTGTCTACATTTTCACTCTTCACTGCAGACAAATCATACAAAATAGTTTTACCTAATGCCAAGGGGCTGACGGCAGTGCCAGGGGCGCTCAGCCCCCCTGGCTCCTGCCTGGCTACGGGCCTGAAGAGTAGACTGAAAACTGGGCAGGATTTACAATACCGAGAGTAGACTGAAAACTGGGCAGGATTTAGAATACCGAGAGTAGACTGAAAACTCGGCGGGATTTAGAATATCGAGAGTAGACTGAAAACTCTGCAGGATTTACAATACCGAGAGTAGACTGAAAACTCGGCAGGATTTACAATATCGAGAGTAGATTGAAAACTCGGCAGGATTTACAATATCGAGAGTAGATTGAAAACTGGGTAGGATTTAGAATATCGAGAGTAGATTGAAAACTGGGTAGGATTTAGAATATCGAGAGTAGACTGAAAACTCCGCAGGATTTACAATACCGAGAGTAGACTGAAAACTTGACAGGATTTACAATATCGAGAGTAGACTGAAAACTCGGCAGGATTTACAATATCGAGAGTAGACTGAAAACTCGGCAGGATTTACAATATCGAGAGTAGATTGAAAACTGGGTAGGATTTAGAATATCGAGAGTAGATTGAAAATTGGGCAGGATTTAGAATATCGAGAGTAGACTGAAAACTCCGCAGGATTTACAATACCGAGAGTAGACTGAAAACTTGGCAGGATTTAGAATATCGAGAGTAGACTGAAAACTCCGCAGGATTTACAATACCGAGAGTAGACTGAAAACTTGGCAGGATTTAGAATATCGAGAGTAGACTGAAAACTCCGCAGGATTTACAATACCGAGAGTAGACTGAAAACTTGACAGGATTTTCAATATCGAGAGTAGACTGAAAACTCGGCAGGATTTAGAATATCGAGAGTAGACTGAAAACTCCGCAGGATTTACAATACCGAGAGTAGACTGAAAACTTGGCAGGATTTAGAATATCGAGAGTAGACTGAAAACTCGGCAGGATTTACAATATCGAGAGTAGACTGAAAACTGGGAAGGATTTACAATACCGAGAGTAGATTGAAAATAGGGTAGGATTTACACTACCAAGAGTAGATTGAAAATAGGGTAGGATTTACACTACCGAGAGTAGATTGAAAATAGGGTAGGCTTTACGATACTGAGGGTAGACTGACAATAGATCAAGCAGATTAGAATTTGACTGGAGACAGGGAGTTTAACTGAAAGTAATATATAGCTACTTTCAATACCAATAGTAGACTAAGAAATGGGATTTAGAATACTGAGAGTAGACTGGAAACTGACAAAACTTACAACAGCGAGAGTAAAACTGAAAGCAGCAGAGTAGAACTGGACTGAGAACAGGAAATGTTTCTACCATACCGAGAGTACAACTGAAAGCAATGTAGATTTCAATACCGAGAGAAGACTAAAAATGAGGGATTTGCAATGGCGTGAGTTGAACTGAAAGCACGGCAGAATTTCTACAGGATAGGATTTACAAAAGCAAGACATTACTGAAAGCCAGACAGAATTTATACAAAACTGAGTAAAGACTGAAAGCAATAACAAATTTCAACTCCGAGAAGAAAATGAAACTGCAAAAAAAATGCCAAACTCCGAGACTAAATTCGAGGCAAATTTCACAAAGATAGAGACAGAGATGTATACAAGAGATTGAGAATGAGTCAATTTTCAGTACCATGTTTGCAATAACAAAATGAGACGAATAACTTTAGGAAAATTACAATGTCCAGACGATACTTAGCACAAGAAGGAATTTGTTATATCGAACAGCCATTGGTAGGGAGACAAATTTATGGTAAATAAAAACTGAGGAGAGCGGTAAATAAAATGTTAGGCCAGCGGTATATACCAGCGGTGGAAAAAAAATGGCACACACCTTTTTATAATGAGAGGAAACAACATACAAAAGCTATAAATTGATAAACTACTTCATTTTTATATACTGTACACAGACACAAGTACTTAGCTGCCCAACCAAAAAGAAAACATCAACACAAAATCACTTCATTTCTAAATTGCATATCTCAAGTGATTTATTCATTGTATGTATTTAAAGGATATCCTTGCTGTCCAACAAATAAAATAATCACTACTGCACATACACAAACATATGTTGAAAATCACATGATGATAAACAAAATTCATTCATGACTGAACACAAATGATACCATTGTTTCCCTTGATGTGCGGGAACAGACTAATCTTATCGCTGCTACAGCTAGCAAGTTCAATGAAACTGGAAGTTGAGTAGACATTCGGGCGAAGAAAGGAATGCAGCTTGACAGGGAGCAAAGTTTTCGAACTGAGATTATGTGCATGGGAAATCCCAATTTGCAGCGTCTTTATGATGTGATCGAAGATAAAACGTTCTTCAGCTGCAAGTGGTAGGAAACTTTAGGCAAACGTTTCGTTACAAATCGACAGTTTGTGCGCACAACCTCGATTGCCGGTTTTTGCGTGTTTTCTACTAAATTTGATGATATATCACGGTTATTTCGCGAAAAAGCGTTCATTTCGTGGAAAAGCACACATTTCGCATTACTTCGCGAATAAAACTCATGCATATTTCATCATTGGGGGTGTAGTTACGTGCAGAATGTTCAAAATTGCATCTTTTTTACACATTTTGCGATTTCGCGCATCGCGAAAACTCAATGTCCCTAGCCATTGGAAATAACATACGGTTTACAGTAACGAAAAGGGTAACTGTATAGTAATTAGTCCCGGCGAAAGACTGAGAATGTCATATGATTTACAGTACTATGATGAAACTGTGTACGGGACTGAAATTACAAGTGGCGAAGGCTGGGATGGCACATTCAACGAAGACCACGCACCCACTATGCCATTTTCTTACATTTCCTCCATCATCATCACCCTCTCTATGATTAGCCTAAACTTATAGTTATTGTATAGTATAAATGTTGATGAAACCAACCAATAAAGGTTTTTTCATCGTCAGATGTTGTTTTAAGGTACCTACCCGACTTTTCAAAATTTCGGTTTTTAATTTTTCTTTGCAAAGTTGAGAAGTTTTACTTTACTTTTTCGGTACCAAAGTGTTATCGAAATTACAAGAGTACTTGTAACATTACTTCGTTACGATGCGTTACCTTGATAAATTCGTAACTTTAGATTTACCAGAATGTAACATGCAGTGTTGTTTTTCTTCTAAACATGTGAATATAAAGTTACACTGGAAAATTGTGCATTACAAAGAACAGATGAAATTCTTGTGTAAACAGTTAAGTGTTATTATTGTATGATAAAGTAACGATAGATAACACGTTACTTTTGGTAGGAAAATAACTGCAACGAGTTATATTCTGAATAACTTACCCAAATCTGATTCTTTGTTACATTACTGTATGTAATGGAAAAAATTGGTAACTCATATATCGGCATTATTCATAATTCAAATATTTCGGAATTTGAAAATATAGTAAATATATTTGTTGAAATATATTTGTTATTTCTTGCTTTAACACTTTGTGATACCTTCAGATTATAAAGAAAAGGTAACCGCATTTATATTCTGTGTTTGTTTACCATGACGATGCGATTTTGTTACATTGATAGAGGAACGTGAACTAAAAGTATACAGAAATATGTAATTATTATTATTGTGATCAGTTACGTGTAAATTTTACACAATTAAACAGGTGTTGTGTCCAGTGTTGTACCCAATGTATTTTTATAGCACCTTTATTAAGTCTACGCAACGGGAAACGAGTCGACATCATTTTGGTATATTGATATTTTGAAATTTTAGACGTTGGTGTTTCGGCATTTCAATAACTCGGAGTATTTTAAGTTATTCTGTAGACAGTGGCGTGCTCGGGATTATTTAAAGGAAAGGGTTACACGAGTATTTTTGAAGTGGCCAGCCTTAATTTTGTCATCTTTTCCCGCCTTTGGCGTTTTTTTTAAGGAATACTTGTCCAAGGAGGGGAGGTTATGACCCCAACCCCCCTTTGACGGTGCTACTGTCTGCACATATGATAGTAATACAAAAATCAAGATGCTAGTGCTAAAGAGGTATATGTTCGAACGCAAAGCATGATGGTCGTAACATGCCATCACCTCCAATAGCACAAATTAGGGTTTATCTACCCTCAAAAATACAGTCGTGATGGATTGATGGATGTAATACGTGTTATCAAGGGTTATTTTTAGCACTTCTTTTGACCATCCTAATAACGCACACGCATACAACAAAAGAACATCGCATCCCATTAAAATATCCGTGCAGCAACCACGTGATTCGCGTGTCCATCATGGCGTGTGGCGCGTTGCATGCCGGTTGCTCATTTGTGTGACGTCAGCATTGATGTGAAGCCATGCTTTGGGAATGGATCTCTATACGAAATTATATTTTCATTAAAAAGAGGTTGTCTAAGAAAAGAATATGGTGGAACACGAGAGTGCAAGTGGGGGTTGAAGAATATAACGCCCCTCCTAAATCAGAGAATAATTATGGAATACAGGGTTATTCAAAAAGAACTTCCCTGGTTTCGTGATTATATTTTGGGGATCTTATTAAACCTATCGTCATTACACGGGTGACGATGTCCACAAGCTTTTATTCAAATAGTCCCATACACCACTGGTTCTACCACAGATAAACGTACTATAAGCAGACATTGAACTCTGGTAGCAAACCATCTTCGCTATAATTTTCTGTCCGCATGAAGTTCTGTCAGTCTCCGCTGAGAGGCGGCACTGGCACCTTGTTGCTTTCATCTAGACCAAAATTTTTACAAGGGATCAAGAAATGGCGCTGCTAAATTACAACCCCAGATGTTGTTTCACATCTGCTGCTAGGTGCGTCTAATTTCTCCATAACTTTTAATCCTTTTTCTTGAACGAGGAGAGGGGTGTAAAAGTTAATAACAAAATATAATAATTATTCATTACAGTACGGTAACTGTATTTAATGTTAAAAATAATAATAAATACATGTGAGGGAAATTCGATCATCTTGCCACGTTGTATTTGACACGAGCCAGCTTAGCTCAGGGTAGAAACAAAAGATACCTAGGGCTATTAGGATTGAGTACTAACTTTTGTACTTGAAAGAAAACACAAGGTTTGTCCACTACGGAAGGTCTAAACGGAAAATATATTCTGGAAAAACATCTATACAATTTATATGCTGAATAGTATTATTTTTATTACTTCTATTGGGAAAGGCTTCTTCTTCTTTCAAACAATAATTGGAAACTTCTTCGTTTGTGGAAGACTTCTTCTTCTTTCAATCAATCATTGGAAACTTCTTCTTCGATTGTGGAAGACTTCTTCTTTCAATCAATCATTGGAAACTTCTTCTTCTATTGTGAAAGGCTTCTTCTTTTTCAATCAATCATTGGAAACTTCTTCTTCTTTCAATCAATCATTGGAAACTTCTTCTTCGATTGTGGAAGACTTCTTCTTCTTTCAATCAATAATTTGAAACTTCTTCTTATAATGTTGAAAGGCTTCTTCTTTTTCAATCAATAATTGGGAACTTCTTCTTCTATTGTGAAACGCTTCTTCTTCTTTCAATCAATAATTGGAAACTTCTTCTTATATTGTTGAAAGGCTTCTTCTTCTTTCAATCAATAATTTGAAACTTCTTCTTATAATGTTTAAAGGCTTCTTCTTCTTTCAAGAAATCATTGGAAACTTCTTCTTCTATTGTGGAAGGCTTCTTTTTCTTTCAATCAATATTTGCAAACATCTTCTTATAATGTTGAAAGGCTTCTCCTTCTTTCAATCAATCATTGGAAACTTCTTCTTAATTTCTATTTACAATCAATCATTGGAACTTTCTTCTTTCTATTTACAATCAATCATTGGAAAATTTCTATTATGGGCATATAACTTGCAATCATGTCATCTTTATATTATCTCCTAAAGATTAGCCTCTTTTCTTTCTTTCTTTTCTTCTTGGGTCTTCATCATTAGTTCCTTTACTATTGTCATAAATGCCCTGTGCTGACGTCGATGCTTCTATAGCTACAAGCTTAAACTCCTTCTCTCTCCTTGATATGTCATATTGGAGACCTAGTTATAATTTTATTATTATAATCTCGCACAAAAAATTCTTGCAACGCACGTGGTGGTAAGCAGATAAGTATTAAATGTTGATAAGCGTTATTTGCGTTGTTACAAAGCCGCCACATTAGAACAAAAAAAATTGTGTGTGGTTCTCATGTGAAAACAAGCTTGTGTAGAAGTGAAAGGAAGGCGACTTTCAAAGGAAACTTGCTCAAAAAAATATAAAAAAGGACATTTCCAACATCTTACATCTTGGCTGACAAAAGTACGTGCTTTCATTACTTATAATTGTGAAATATTTTTGTAATAATTAAAATAAATGTATAAGCTAGAGGTGAGGAATTACAGATCCAATTCCGCCGGCAAGCGGCGTGTGTCTAGCCGGTACACAGGTCGCGTTCTAGAGACTACAATAACAAAATTTACGATAGGAGGAACAGTTTCTGTTCCAGAAAGAGAATGTGCGCTGGATGGTCGTAGGAGGAGAAAAATTAGCATTACGCTTATGGGAGCATTATTTTACTTGTTCTCTTGGGAATACCGAACTTTCGATGGCGTAGAAAAACACATTAACGAATAGTGGACACGTGGAAGATTTCATCTGTCGTCGAAAAGGTCGAAACTCCCATTCGTTTGTCTTCTCCATAAGGAATGCATGGGAATCTGAAAATTCTTGTTTATCATATTTTTCAAACATCGTCTCCAGCTTAATGATCAACTTAGAAAATCGGGGATTTTTTTAGTAGCAGTGCCCATTCCGACGATAAAAAAAAAGGTTTCAAATTTATAGTTTCGAATTGCCTAACCCTTCCCGATTTCTCTCAAGGTCATGGTGTAACGAGCAAGAACACGAGTAAAGTAGAAACGCAGATATACCAAGGAGGATCATGGGAAACGCGGCGAACAAATGAAAATCGGGAATGTTTTCACAGAGGGTTTTGTGTTGAGGCACGAACATCTGTCCAAATACTACAAACCAACATAAAAAGAAGTGAATTCTTGAGCTCAACCTTTCGACCCCCATATCCTTGCATCTTGAAGAGGAGTCAGCGAGCAAGATTATCATCATAATTTATGCTCACAAAGCACACACACGCACGCGTGCTGGCGCCTGTTCGATAACTTATGCGACCGCGAAATGATGCATTGTTGAAACGAGGAATGCCGGTTAGGTTTGGGGAATTGTGGGAAATCTGTCAGCGGTGCCAGCACATTAAAATTATGGTGTATCACAACAGTACCCAACGCGCCGGCCACATCTGAAACCTTAGATACTAGATCCTTCCATCTTGTTCTGCTGATTCCTTATGAGGAATTGTGCTTGGGGAGACGTCAAAACAAATGATTTATCCAGAATTTTAATTCTTATTTT
Source organism: Lepisma saccharinum (assembly GCF_977018435.1). NCBI lineage: Eukaryota > Metazoa > Arthropoda > Insecta > Zygentoma > Lepismatidae > Lepisma > Lepisma saccharinum. Next base: position 21,400,503 of record NC_139243.1, on the reverse strand, counting down.
ACGATGACCAAACCAATATGACAACTCATGCTCATTCCACAACTCCCTCCTTTGCATGCAAAATTTCACGGAACCTCGTGTGTGTGTGTGTGTGTGTGTGTGTGTGTGTGTGTGTGTGTGTGTGTGTGTGTGTGTGTGTATGTGTACGTATATTGAAAATGAATTGATATTGAAATTATTTATGTAAGTGTTGTTAATAGATTAACCTTTATACAACACTGTGTGTTTAACACATATGCATAAAACTATTTTAAAAAATAAGGTTAGAATACATAAAAGAGGGTTGTAATAATATACATTCAATATATACATCAGAATTTTAAAAAGAAGATGATATATAAAAGTTAAAACACAATTGTTCTTAAAATAGCTTACATTTTTGTCGAATTTAGTTTCCATAGATTGGGACATTCACCACCTGTACTATATATACGTATATAGCTAGGCTACCTGCGAAGCCTGAAGTCTAGAGAATAAAATACAGCAGGAAGATCGATCAGCAATTGTAAATAAAATTATTCATATCAGTGAGATGATGATGGTGATTCTGGAGTTGGCAACCTGATTTCTTGTGAGTTGGTAACCTGATTTTCTTTGAGTTGGTAACTTGATTTCCTATGAGTTGGCAACCTGATTTTCTATGAGTTGGCAACCTGATTTCCTATGAGTTTGCAACCTGATTTCCTATGAGTTGGCAACCTTATTTCTTATGAGTTGGCAACCTGATTTCCTATGAGTTGGCAACCTGATTTCTTAGGTGTTGGTAAACTTATTTCTATTCATAGCCTAGGACCACGTGACAGTGAGATAGCCCAGATCTTGGACTGATATATATATATATATATATATATATATATATATATATATATATATATATATATATATATACACACACACACACACATATATACACACACATATATATAACATACACACACACAAATGTGTAGTATACTGTATATACATATAATATCTGGAGCATTCCATGTCTAAGTGCCCTTGAATCTCAATTTTTGAAATTAAGTGAAATGCTGAAACTTCTTTTATCTTGTAAGTCAGCAATCTAAACTTGTCATTTGGATGAAATTCAAGTTTTATACTTACTGATTAGCTGATTACCCGGCGTTGCCCGGGTATTTATTTATTCCAGTCTTGTATTAGACAGGAAAAAAATGAATTCTAACTATAGTGTAAAATGTAACAAATTTTAAATGTGATCGTGAATGTCACCAATTACCTTAGCGACTCCGAAAACTATGGATTCGACACTAATCTAGGTCATTTGTGGCATTTTATTTTTCACCCCCTCTCAACCCCCCAGGTCGATAGGTGATGACTAGGAGTTGAACCATGATACTAAGAGACATGGTAGGCTCATGCGCATCGCCGGGGGTTCCCCGGGCCCGCTGTGACGTCAACTGGTGAGCAACTCGAAATTTCGCCCGCTACATCTGGCAGTGAATCTTTGTTTCTCGCTAACAAATAGACGTTTCTTTCTTTAGTCAGAGTTTTCTTCAAAATGGCTTGTGCTGTGTTGAGATGCAATAACTACAACCGTAAGACTAAAGAAGGAGCTGTTAGGTGTTTTAGATTTCCGAGAGATGAAAATGCACGAAAACAGTGGATTTCGCTTTGTAGAAGCGTGTGTACTTCACACATATATGTATACCTAGGTAAAATGTGGAGCATGGGGAATTCCATTTTAGACGCGAATATAGGGTTTTTAATGCAAAATTTGCCTAAATGATTTTTATTTATTTATTATTATTTATATTTTACAATTTATGACTATTTCAAAACATGTTTCAAGACCAGATAACAATTCCAAAACATATAAAGTTGTGGAGCTTATTCTGAGCTCATTTTGAATTTAATGGGATGGAAAATCAGAAGTTTGTAATATGAAAATTGCGAGCAAAGTTACATGTATTCATTTTAATGCAGGTTGCTATATAAAAGGGGTGAGGAGTATTCCACCTCCTCTAACTTGATTCATTCCAAATCAGGAATAATCATTTCCCACTCACTGAATATGAAAATCATATTTTTAAAAATATCGTACTTTTAGAACCCCATAGCTATATATAAAATATCATTAACCTTTAAGCAGCCAATGGGTCATGTATGACCCATAGAAAGTATAGGCGAAAACAGCTAATGGGTCATATATGACCCATGGTGCCGATTACAACATTCACGTGCTTTTAGGACCTTCATACTTGTATGTGAGGTTGTAAACGCTGATGTTGAGATAAGACTTTGAAATGTCATGTGGAAGAAAAGCCACCCCCTCCCTCCCTTTCTCTAATATGCAAATTAGCTATTTTTTTGCCAAAATGCAGGATTGTACATATTGCATCATATTTCAGCCAGTATGAGGACTAGGCACTTGAAACAAGTTTCACTTTGTTGCAAAAGGTCTATTCTTTGAAAACAATGCACAAGTTTGCGCCCTTTTTGAAAATAACGGGAGAAGAGGGGGCGAACGCCAGATTTGTTTTCATTGAAATCTCGGGACTTGGCACCTCCCAACCCCGTTTTTCTCACTTGAGCTTTCTGAATTGTACACGGTCGCGTTCTCCGATGTTTTTGCTTTCAAACAAAAGTTATCCAAAGTAGATTGCTCAAATAGTCTCAGAGATATAACGTTTTCTGAAATAAATGTAAAAATTTAAAAATAGCACACAAAGGTCGCGGCGAGAGAGGGGTTACTTCCGAAAACCGACTCAGCTCTTTAAAGGTTAAACTAATTTTTGACAGATATGTACCGTATGCAGTGCCCTTTAGAAGCCATGTATTCGGTATTTTCTCATACTTCTAGAAGGTGTTTTACATGTACTTTTCTATCAAATACGAAAACTTTTACGTATGTTAACAGCACTTTTCGAAAGCTTGTTGACAGCTATAGCGTTGTCTTGCCTTTTTTAAAAAAATACTGAATCGAGATGATTCCCGATCAACTCGCAACAGATCTAACTTTGAAGTATTTGTAAAACATTTGACATAGTAATTATTTGTAATGTAATTAGCTGTACCTTATGTTGTTCTTCAAACGCTGAAAGTACTATCATTGCATATGCTAAACCGAAATCCTTCATATCTCAGAGCAAGCAAAGTTAGAGGAAAACCATACGCTCGAAATAATTTTTTCAATAGTTGGTGGACAATATGAAGAGCCGGTTTAAAAAGGTAGGTTTATTTTCGGGTGTAGTCGTATTAAATGCAGATACATGTGTGTGTTTTACGGTGACATGTTAATTCCTCCTTTATATTAAAAAGTGAACTTTAATGTAAGCGAAAGCATGTACGCGTTACCAGTCGAAGATTTTCGCATCTACAAAGAAAATTCAATAGACATTCCCACCTCACTCAAAGACCTTGTGAATCCAATCCAAATTGTACCAATATCGACAGCTGAGTGTGAAAGCGGGGTCAGTGCCATGAACTTTACCTTAACTGATTAGAGAAATAATTTAGAAGTTTAAACCTGCTTTTTCTTTCAATACTTGTAGAATCCCAGTGCATTGTTTTAATGCAGAAAAATTTGCAACAAGATGGATCAAGTAGCAAGCATTACAGTGTCCTTGACAAACCAACTGGCAAATCATCGAACCTGCAGTGTCTCATTAATTTCGTGCATTCAACTGAATAATGCAATTTTCGTACAGTTTGACTTTAGAATTTAACTTGAAATGGTGTTGTTGTTTGTGTTGCATTCAATATCAAAATTAGATTTTATTCAATTTATGTCCAATTCTAAGCATATCTAATTCATAGGTAATGTCTCCTGATAAAATCACAAATGGCACCCTGTTTTAATGTCTAGGAAATATCGCTGATCCATTTCAACTAGGAATGGTATCGAGATGAGACAAAAAACTCTTAATATATAGGTTTAAGTACAGTTTTCCGAACACCCTCTGACGAAGTTATAAATATAATCGGTGAGGTATATTGTACCCCCGAAATTGGTCTGTCGTGTCGCGTCTCGAAAACAAGACGAGGCAGGAATTGGTGGAAGTATTTCGTTTCAGAAAATTCCATTTGAAAAATTCAAAATGAAAGAAGGTCAGTCATATTCTCTTCTGATATATATCTTCGAATCGACGCGATCACTTGTTTACATAACATGTACCCCCCTTATACGAAGGGAATTCGTCTGCAGCGTGATTTTCTGAAAGTAAACTTTAGCTCATTCCACACACATTTTAAATAATTTTCATCTCCTTAAAAAGATCAATGAACTAACTAGTAGCAAGAACAATGTAGTACATGTAGAATAAGTTTACAACGGTTTGAAATCCTGTGGTAAGGAAAATAATGCTTACAATTTACAATTTTTATATTGAGCAATTAGAAAATACTAGGTTCTTTTAACAGTAGTATCTTGTATCTGAGGGGGGGGGGTAAAAGGGGCACAACTAGAATCTATTTTGGGGGTGCAGTACCCCCTTCAAAAATGTAGGGGGGTACAATGTACCCCTGTGAAATCCCCCCCAGTGTGGTACTGTAATGTTGTTTGTGTACTTTATAAAATTTGTCTTGAACAAAAAAAAATTGCAGTACAAACTTACATTATAAATAATGTAGCTAAACATTTGGCGTTTTGGAAATATCATTTATAAAAAAAAAAACACTATATAAAATTTTATATTTATATTCTTCATTCTTCCATGAAAGAAAATATTCAATTTAGATTTTTGTTGTTTCTTTGATACTGTTTCTACCCGACGAACAGTATCTTGGATGACTACCGTGACTACCTACCTATGTACTATATTTAACCTATTTTTTACTACTTTTCACAAACGCTGATATGGGTATATTAAACTAACTGAAATTAGTACAATGACACTGAAGGATCTTAGAATGTGTTTTAACACGTTACATTTTAGGAATTTAAATACGTAGGCTTCATTTTAAATTTGCGTATCATCAGACAATATATCATTTAGTAAACGCAAGTGTGTAGTGAGTTACAAAAGTTCGAATACCGGGTAAAGCATTTCTGTTACTTGCTTTGCGAAATATGCCTTTGCGAAATATAGAAGAAAAAAGCAACAGCCATGGTGAAAATGCGAAAATATTATCACATTGTCCAAACACTTACAAGAATCAATGCAACATGTGTCAACTTGAGATACAGACGAAAAAGCGACTAAATTAGCTACAGGTTTTCTTCCGTATGCTCCTCCCCTACGCTCTATTCATTCCTACTTTTACTGACTTTGTGCACAAAGAAATACCAGTCCTTTTAAGCAGTAAATAAGGTTTTAAACCTTCCCCGGAAAACTTCATTCAATGAAAAAGAACCCCTGCTATGTGTTTTCTACCCGCTGGCTGCGGCATTTGCTCACCAGATGACGTAATGCGCTGGAAGGGACGAAAGTCGTCCGCCGGATGAGCCAACCTACTAGTCTTAGAACCATGAGTTGAACCCGCATTGGAAGTGTCACGAAAACTATGGATTCCATTCGCAACTCAGCCTGAATGGTAGACAACCCGAGAAACACTATCGTTGTGCGTATTGCATAGAGTCACGGATGTCTGTTTGTGCGGAATTTAATATCGGTCGTTCTCGGTTATTTTTACATGTCATCCCTTCCCACGCCCACCCCTAGGGGTGCAAGGGGTGTCTAACTCCCACAGTATTTATCTCCAGGTTGCAAGTGATACGCGTACCAAGTTTGGTTAAAATCGCTCCAGGCGTTCGGGAGTTATGCCGGAACAAACAAATATACACACCCACACACACACCCACCCACCCACCCACACACACACACACACATACATACATTTATATATATATATATATATATATATATATATATATATATATATATATATATATATATTAATTAGAAGGTAGATGGTACGTTACATATTGTTAGTTTATTTTAACTTTTTGATTAACTTTTGTTTTTTATTCTGTCCCACCAGTGACACCAAAAAACAATTAATTTCTTGTTACATTTCCTCTACAACTCCACTAGAATATTCAAAGGCCAGTTGTTTTCTCTCTTTGTCTTAAATAATTTATTTTTCATAATTTGAAAATTCACAGCAATTAAAATAAATTTCTTATTAAGTGAAGAGGCAGTGTTTCGTCTGCCCCACCCGTGACACAACATGGGAAAGTATTTTTCAGGTAGTCATGTTCAATCAACATTGTTCATTGTACAGAACTGTGAGAAATTTTTTGCGTAACTATCAGTAGAATAGTTACTTTAATGTCAAAAATGTAGTCTAGTCTGTGACAATACAATGCCCCAATGCTCTATTTCCCATGGGACAAAACAGGCCTGTGAGAAATTACTCTTACCAAGAGGCTTTTCCTTGGTTGATGCGTGGTCGTGTCCCATCGTCGCTGTTTTCTGACTTTCCGGACGGAAGTTGCTACTATTGGTTCCAAGTAGCTCCCCAATTGTCATCACGATGCAGAGTCAATACAAAATTTTGGAGTTTGCACCGCGAATCGAAACCGGGACCTCCCACATCACACGAGAGGGCGACAACAATTATCCTACACATAAACTCTCTCTCTCTCTGGGACCTACAGTTCAAATTGGGATCAAGACCTCTGTGCAACGTGCCTCTAAGGAATCAAACCCTGGATCCATTCATTACAAGCCGACAGTGTTAATCACTACCCCATTGGGGAATCCACTGGAGTTTTATATAGGCAAACTTGCACCTTGATATAATACAATAAGAAAGTAAATATTGAAACAAAGAGGGGATAGAATTATGTATTAGCTATAGGTCGCACAGAAAAATATAACTATTGCAATACCCTTCTTTATTACTAAGAAATTAGAACATTTCCCAGCCTCGAAATCAGGCATTGGAAGGAATCGTTTCTCGCTGTGATTCATCGAAGATATTAGCTGACTAAACTCCGCACAGATCAACATTGGTGGCTGCTAAGTGTGTTAAGTACAAAACCAGGCGCGTGGAGTGTAAAGATCCTATTTGAAACCGAACTTCATTTCACACTACTGGATTTGTAAACATCCGCCTGTCGTCTGAAGGATTTTTCAAAGCGAACTGGAAAGTTTTCCAGGTTTCCTGGTTTCTTCTCTGACGCCAATCACTTCTGTAGCATTCAGTCACCCTGCGTGATAGGGGACTTCCTTTAAACACGTAAGTGTGGCACAAGCTACTCTCTAAGATATGAGACGTTGGGAGCAAAGCTATGAAATTGTGGAAGTACTTAGGAAAGCAGTAATATATTGATGATTTTACACCTAGGCATGAAGCTTCACTAATACGCAAGAGCATAAATGTATTTTAACTGTCAAAGCAATACATATGTCATACCTAGATTGGTTAGCCTCGTGTTACGTGTACGTGTGAGAAGTAAAATCCACATTATGTTGGTTTTCGTTGTTTCTGGGTCCTGCAAATAACAAAAAAAAAATTCTTTGACGTAAATATGAGGGACTATCTACAGGAAACGGGCGAGCATTTGTTATAGCATGATGCCAAGTTGATGTATATGAAAAATGAGCATGCACTCGGCTTTCATGGATTTAGGTAGAACGAACGTGGCAAATGAATTTATTATAAGGAACTCAAAAGTTTAAATAAATAAAATCATTAACAGGCGCTAAGGAGAAAAATGGAATTTTATAAGTGCTCCTATTATTTTCTATTATCATAGGGGCAAGAAGCTTTACTTAATTTGATCTTTAAGTTAAACCCGTAGCTCTTGTGATAAGATAAAAACATTGTGACAATATCATCTAGTTTAGTTTGCTGCTCTAGCTATAGTAGTAACTGCTATGATAACATAAGAACATTGTGACAGTATCCTTTAGTTCAGTTTGCTGCTCTAGCTATAATTGTAACTGCTATGATAACATAAGAACATTGTGACAGTATCCTTCAGTTCAGTTTGCTATTCTAGATATAATTGTAACTGCTATGATAATATAAGTACATTGTCACCATATCCTCTAGTTTAGTTTGCTGCTCTAGCTATAGTAGTAACTGATATGATAAGTTAAGAACATTGTGACAATATCCTTTAGTTTAGTTTGCTATTCTAGATATAATTGTAACTTCTATGATAATATAAGAACATTGTGACAATATCCTTTAGTTTACTTTGCTGCTCTAGCTATAATTGTAACTGCTATGATAACATAAGAACATTGTCACCATATCCTCTAGTTTAGTTTGCTGCTCTAGCTATAGTAGTAACTGCTAAGATAATATAAGAATATTGTGACAGTATCCTCTAGTTCAGTTTGCTGCTCTAGCTATAATTGTAACTGCTATGATAACATAAGAACATTGTCACCATATCCTCTAGTTTAGTTTGCTGCTCTAGCTATAGTAGTAACTGCTATGATAACATAAGAACATTGTGACAGTATCCTCTAGTTCAGTTTGCTGCTCAAGCTATAATTGTAACTGCTATGATAACATAAGAACATTGTGACAATATCCTTTAGTTAACTTTGCTGCTCTAGCTATAATTGTAACTGCTATGATAACATAAGAACATTGTCACCATATCCTCTAGTTTAGTTTGCTGCTCTAGCTATAGTAGTAACTGATATGATAAGTTAAGAACATTGTGACAATATCCTTTAGTTTAGTTTGCTATTCTAGATATAATTGTAACTGCTATGATAACATAAGAACATTGTCAACATATCCTCTAGTTTAGTTTGCTGCTCTAGTTATAGTAGTAACTGATATGATAAGTTAAGAACATTGTGACAATATCCTTTAGTTTAGTTTGCTATTGTAGATATAATTGTAATTTCTATGATAATATAAGAACATTGTGACAATATCCTTTAGTTAACTTTGCTGCTCTAGCTATAATTGTAACTGCTATGATAACATAAGAACATTGTCACCATATCCTCTAGTTTAGTTTGCTGTTCTAGCTATAGTAGTAACTGATATGATAAGTTAAGAACATTGTGACAGTATCCTCTAGTTCAGTTTGCTGCTCTAGCTATAATTGTAACTGCTATGATAACGTAAGAACATTGTCACCATATCCTCTAGTTTAGTTTGCTGCTCTAGCTATAGTAGTAACTGATATGATAAGTTAAGAACATTGTGACAATATCCTTTAGTTTAGTTTGCTATTCTAGATATAATTGTTACTTCTATGATAATATAAGAACATTGTGACAATATCCTCTAGTTTAGTTTTCTGCTCTAGCTATAGTAGTAACTGATATGATAAGTTAAGAACATTGTGACAATATCCTTTTGTTTAGTTTGCTATTCTAGATATAATTGTAACTTCTATGATAATATAAGAACATTGTGACAATATCCTTTAGTTTACTTTGCTGCTCCAGCTATAGTAGTAACTGCTATGATAACATAAGAACATTGTTACAGTATCCTCTAGTTCAGTTTGCTGCTATAGCTATAATTGTAACTGCTATGATAACATAAGAACATTGTGACAATATCCTTTAGTTTACTTTGCTGCTCTAGCTATAATTGTAACTGCTATGATGACATAAGAACATTGTCACCATATCCTCTAGTTTAGTTTGCTGCTCTAGCTATAGTAGTAACTGATATGATAAGTTAAGAACATTGTGACAATATCGTTTAGTTTAGTTTGCTATTCTAGATATAATTGTAACTGCTATGATAACATAAGAACATTGTAACCATATCGTCTAGTTTAGTTTGCTGCTCTAGCTATAGTAGTAACTGATATGATAAGTTAAGAACATTGTAACAATATCCTTTAGTTTAGTTTGCTATTGTAGATATAATTGTAACTTTTATGATAATATATGAACATTGTGACAATATCCTTTAGTTTACTTTGCTGCTCTAGCTATAATTGTAACTGCTATGATAACATAAGAACATTGTCACCATATCCTCTAGTTCAGTTTGCTGCTCTAGCTATAGTAGTAACTGATATGATAAGTTAAGAACATTGTTACAGTATCCTCTAGTTCAGTTTGGTGCTCTAGCTATAATTGTAACTGCTATGATAACATAAGAACATTGTCACCATATGCTCTAGTTTAGTTTTCTGCTCTAGCTATAGTAGTAACTGCTAAGATAACATAAGAACATTGTGACAGTATCCTCTAGTTCAGTTTGCTGCTCTAGCTATAATTATAACTGCTATGATAACATAAGAACATTGTGATAGTATCCTCTAGTTTAGTTTGCTGCTCCAGCTCTAATTGTAACTGCTATGATAACATAAGAACATTGTCACCATATCCTCTATTTTAGTTTGCTGCTCTAGCTATAGTAGTAACTGATATGATAAGTTAAGAACATTGTGGCAATATCCTTTAGTTTAGTTTGCTATTCTAGATATAATTGTAACTGCTACGATAACATAAGAACATTGTCACCATATCCTCTAGTTTAGTTTGCTGCTCTAGCTATAGTAGTAACTGATATGATAAGTTAAGAATATTGTGACAATATCCTTTAGTTTAATTTGCTATTCTAGATATAATTGTAACTTCTATGATAATATAAGAACATTGTGACAATATCCTTTAGTTTACTTTGCTGCTCTAGCTATAATTGTAACTGCTATGATAACATAAGAACATTGTCACCATATCCTCTAGTTTAGTTTGCTGCTCTAGCTATAGTAGTAACTGCTATGATAACATAAGAACATTGTGACAGTATCCTCTAGTTCAGTTTGCTGCTCTAGCTATAATTGTAACTGCTATGATAACATAAGAACATTGTCACCATATCCTCTAGTTTAGTGTGCTGCTCTAGCTATAGTAGTAACTGATATGATAAGTTAAGAACATTGTGACAATATCCTTTAGTTTAGTTTGCTATTCTAGATATAATTGTAACTTCTATGATAATATAAGAACATTGTCACCATATCCTCTAGTTTAGTTTGCTGCTCTAGTTATAGTAGTAACTGATATGATAAGTTAAGAACATTATGACAATATCCTTTAGTTTAGTTTGCTATTCTAGATATAATTGTAACTTCTATGATAATATAAGAACATTGTGACAATATCCTTTAGTTTACTTTGCTGCTCTAGCTATAATTGTAACTCCTATGATAACATAAGAACATTGTCACCATATCCTCTAGTTTAGTTTGCTGCTCTAGCTATAGTAGTAAATGATATGATAAGTTAAGAACATTGTGACAGTATCCTCTAGTTCAGTTTGCTGCTCTAGCTATAATTGTAACTGCTATGATAACATAAGAACATTGTCACCATATACTCTAGTTTAGTTTGCTGCTATACCTATAGTAGTAACTGCTATGATAACATAAGAACATTGTGACAGTATCCTCTAGTTCAGTTTGCTGCTCTAGCTATAATTGTAACTGCTATGATAACATAAGTACATTGTCACCATATCCTCTAGTTTAGTTTGCTGCTCTAGCTATAGTAGTAACTGATATGATAAGTTAGGAACATTGTGACAATATCCTTTAGTTTAGTTTGCTATTCTAGATATAATTGTAACTGCTATGATAACATAAGAACATTGTCTCCATATCCTCTAGTTTAGTTTGCTGCTCTAGCTGTAGTAGTATCTGATATGATAAGTTAAGAACATTGTGACAATATCCTTTAGTTTACTTTGCTGCTCTAGATACAATTGTAACTGCTGTGATAAGATTAGAACCAGTGCTCGAAATGAGGGGTGATACGGATGGTACCCCCAGCTAGCAAAATTTTCGCAAAACATCTCCCGAATTGTCGCATTATCACCATGTTATTCATAAGAGCTAACCCCAAGACTCGACGAAACACCCCTCCCCAGCTAACATCATCCAGTTCAGGCGCCGAAGATCATTGTGACTATCCCAGCTTGCTGTTCAAGTTATAACCAGCGTTTGAGGAAGAAATTATTAGCTGGGGAATGTTTGGTCAAACCGTGGGTCTAGCTGGGGTGATACGTCTATGATTTAACATGGCGACATTGAGACAGCTGGAGGATGCTTTGAAAACATTTTGCTACCAGCCCCCCAACCCCCTCATTTCGAATACTGGTATAGCTGTTTTGATAAGAATATTGTGGCAAGGTCTTCTATAATCTGGTTTGCTGTGCAAGCTATAAAAAGCATGCAAACGTTGTTGATAAGAACATGAAGTTTACTGTGCGCGAGCTACGCAGCGACTGAACACAAACCTTTCGTTCCTGTGAACAGTACGAGAATAGATTATAAATACACTATTCCAGTTATCTGTCTTGCAAGGTTAGAGGGAAGAGCAGCCTACTTGACGATTCCATTTTCATGTTCACTATCTTTCTTGCATCTCAGATGGCGAGTGTATGGGTAGCAGTCCAGTCTTAAATATGGCCGTTTTTGAAACCTTTGTTCGTAAAAGCCTTACATGCCAGAACAATAAAACCTCACATGAGCACGTTGAAACAATGTGTTACGCAGGTGGAATAAAATGAAGAGGGATCTGTCTGGGAGGTTTTCATGTCAAGCTACCAAGGTCTACATGAAGCCATCGTACGCTATTTTTGAAGTTGTTCTCTCTTTGAGTAACTTATTGCCTCCGACTAGAAGGTTGTGTCGTCTGCAAATTTTCAGGAATGAAGTTTGTAATTGTATCCTCCGTGTTGTATGCGAGTCTCGACTATGGGTCAGGATTCAAAAGATTTGATTGTCGTGGTTAGAACTATGGTAGGTCCTTTGCTATGTTCAGATTATCCTATCGATCAATGTCGAAAATACATGTTATTATCCATAACGAGAAACACACTGTCTGTTACAAAATCTTAATACAAATATATCCATAGATACACTGTCAACGTCCGTGACGGAATGGTTATCTACGACGCGGGTTTGAATCCCGGCCTGGGCATGGATGTTCTTTGTTATTTTAAGTCCACTTTATGCACAAATAGGCTAATTGGGACTGGACCTACAGTTTAAACTAGGATACGAACCACTATTGGCCTCCACCGGGTATCGAACCCGGGACTCTTTAACCTCTTCATGTGCAATGAATTCTGATATACTTTCCATAAACAGGCACAACAACAATCAGATGTTTCGGAGAATTATCTTCTATAATCAGACATGTTCAGTTTCGTTGTAATGAAAACTTATACTTTCAAAACATAATTCCAATGAAGTCCGAACCTTTGTTGGTGGAGATGAAATACTTTCAGCCAGTGGCGGCGATTAGAGGGGGTGAGGGGGCAAGGGAAAGTAAACTGTTCTTGCCCCCCCCCCTCCAAGTTTTGGCACCCAATCGCCGCAACTGCTTTTACCTTAAAAAACGTAAGTTCAATTGAAGTCATAATCGCTATTGGAATTAATGAAACACTTCTACCTTCATGAAGTTAAGTTTCAATGATGCGAGAATCTTTATTGTAGTAAATAAATTACTTTCAGCTTCATTAACGTAAGTTCCAATGAAGTCAGAGTTTGATAAATGACTTCTACTTTCATAGACTTAATTTACGTATAATGAAATGAGAACCTTGATTGGGGTAGATGAATGACTTCTGCTTTCACATACTTAAGTTACAATGAACCATGAATCTTCATTGGAGCAGAAGTTGTTATGGATGTAATGAAAAACTTTTACCTTCCAATTATAAGTTCCATTGAAGTTGGAATCGTTGTGAAAGCAGAGAAAGACTGCATCTTCATAAGTTTCAATTAAGTTACAATATTTAGGGATTCGATGAAAGAGTTTACGATGGAAGACCCTTGCAATCATGTTACAATAATTATAGGTGTAGACGTAAGACATTTAACGTCACAAAGATGAGCTTGAATGGAGATAGAATAGTGATAGAAGCAGACGAAAGACATTTGACAACCCTCTCCCTTTCGCGCACACGCACCCTGCGTTTCCAAACCTTCCGGTAACTCTCGATGCGTTTACTGTGTTAAGGGAAATATGCATCCAGCAAGAATAAGGGAGAAGGTCGCCTCCGGTTCTTCCTTATACACATTCTCCGGATTGCAAAAATCTCTTCCGATTTCTTCCATCCGAAGCATCTTGCGTTGGCGCCCGGGGCAATCTAATTTGCCGGTTGCTCCTGCAAGAGACCCGCCCATTCCCTTCCTCCGTATTTTCAAGGGACGGAACAAACATTTATAGGGCCCAGGGCGCCTTATTGTGTTAAGTTTGGGACAAGCAATGAATCGAAGTCGGGAGACAAAAAAAAGTAAAGCGGAACTGAATATTTCTCTTCCGGGAACTGGGGAAGGTTCAAAAGGAAAAACGAGATAAAAAAATAGACATTTTCGTTTCTGCTCTTACTCTCAAAGGCATATATTTACTTCGCATACATGGTTCGATAACAATGGTTTTTCTTTCCAGTTTATTTCCAGTGTCTTCATGGTCACGTTGCAAGAACTGCTGAATACACCTTTATTCTATCAATTTAGATGAATCGAGACGATATTTTGGAGAAATACATGAAATATTAAAATGGAGGGTGGCCGATAAATGTGAAATGTCTGCGATTTCTTCTTGCAGATGTACCATGTTGACTACCGAGGAGAGGGTACACACAGAAAACTAAATGCATCATATCGATTGATGAACCACAATGCATTGATTGTTGCACTAAAGTGTGTTTTATGGCTTCTTAAAAGAATCAGATTCACATTTGATGCATTCGGGTGCATTTTTCTATGTCGCGAAAGAAACACCAAAGTGCATCATTTGATTCAAGTGAGGATTTATTTCAGTCGAGATGCACTTCAATGCATCAGTTGATGTTCCTTGATGCGCCTTCCTGCATCTTTTTGGATGCTGCACTTAAACGTTTGGTCTGAGCTACAGAGTTTATGAAGCTCAGACGAAACGTTTAAGTGCATCATCAAAAAAGATGCAGGAAGATGCATGAAAACGCATCAACTGATGCATTGAAGTGCATCTCGACTGAAATAAATCCTTACTTGAATCAAATGATGCACTTTGGTGTTTCTTTCACGACATACAAAAATGCACCCGAATGCATCAAATGTGAATCTGATTCTTTGAAGAAGCCACAAAACACACTTCAGTGCATCAATCGATGCATTGTGGTGCATCAATCGATATGATGCATTTAGTTCTCTGAGTGTATATGGACGTAGTGCTTTTAGGTAGCCCCACGCTGCAAAATCCATTGGATTCAAACCCGGGGCGCCGATGCAAGACGAAAGTGATGCAGTGTGAAAATCAGAGCATCTGTATGAGCGAATTGCTCCTGAGTGCCGTGCTATTTCGCCGGACTTGGTGACCTACATCCTGCGAGCGATTGGCCTGCAGTTGTGTTTTGGCAATGGTGTTCAACACATTGAACAGATATAGTGGCTGAGACTGGGGGGTGGAGACACGGTGCGGTGAAAAGAGAGGGAGGTGCATATGAAGGTATAATATGTAAGGGGAATGACGGGACGGATCATCTGTTTGCATGCCCGGGAACTCGCGCCCTGCAGGACAAATGGCTGGAGGGTGTGGGAAAGGAAAGGAGCCCTCAAATTAGTTGTGGATCAGAGTGCAACAAGTGTGGAAAAGTTAGAGAAAGTGGGAGTGTTTTTGGTGAAAGTGAAGGAAAAGAGAAGCGAGGAGAGGAAGAAGGAAGAAAGACTGGAAGAAGAACAAGTGGAGTGAATGCGGTGGTAGCTGGTAGGGGAGGGGAAAAATCAAATGTGATGTAGTGCGTACAGCCTATGGCTCGCACATGAAAGGCATAAATCTAAATATTGTTATACAGCATATGGTGCGGTACTTTTGTGTCACCGTGTATTTCTAGTACAAGCCTTTTATCTACACTTATAATGGTCGTGTCCGAAAGATGCAAGACCACACTTGAAGTGAATATCCTTCAAGAATGGACTGGAGGTGAAAATCTTATGAATTACATTTTGACTGCAGCGCCTAATACGGTCAGTAGATAAAACTAAGAACGCATTGTTTTTTCCCACATTATAAACACTTGTTTTTCACCATAGATATCACACGGTAGCATTTTTAAATTTTCTTATACTTACATTTACACACGATAGAATAGTACAACCAACACCTGGCTGACTTTTGACTTCCATGATTTCAAACAAGTTACTCGATTGCTCGTTTATTTGGCGCTATCGAACAGCGCTAGGTGACGTCACTTCCGGCAAGATCGTACTTTAAGCCTGGTTTTTGGACCCATGGTGGGCTCAAGGGTCAAGAAAATATTTTCAGGTGGGCTCCGTTGCCATGGCTACCAGCAGTGTCACTCTTTCTCTTTACCTGGTTTTCATCTTCTTGTTCTTCCATATATTTATCTCGTTTTTTTTATCTCTTCCAGTTTTTGTTTCTTTATCTTTCTTTCTATTTTCCTATTTCTCTCTCCTCTTTCTCGTCAGCCTTCTTTAATTTCTATCGCTCACTTTTCTTCGTCCTTATGTGCCTCTTCCATTTTTTGTTTTTTTTTATATTTTCCTCTTTCTCTACTTTTTACAGTTTATTTCGTCTCTCTTTTTCTTCCTATCTTTCATTACCTCTGCCTCTTCCACCTGTTGTTTGTTTTCCTTTCTGTCTATTTATCCTACCTCTTCTTCCTTTATTCATTTTGTTTCTCTCTTACTCTCTTTTTCTTATCATTTCTTACCTCTGTCTTTTCCATCTGTTTCTTTTCCTTTATTTATTTTTTCCTCTCTCTACGTCCTTTCTTCATTTTTATTTCTGTCTCTCTCTCTTTCTCTCCCTTGGTCACTTTGTATAAGGAGAGAGGAGGAAGAGTGGACCAGGGGTGGGAGAGAGAGAAAGAAAGAGGGGAGTGAGAAGAGAGAGAGAGAGAGAGATCAAGACATTTTCTTGACCTTCTCTTCCGTTTTAGAAAGAGAGAGAGAGAGAGATCCTTACTCTCTCTCAAGTCTTTATCTTCCTTTCTCTCTTTTATCTCCCCCTTCCCACCCCGTCGATACCTCTCTCTCTCTTTTACGAAGAGAAAGTGAGGGGGAGAGAGAGAGAGGAAACGGAGGAAAGACTAGGAGGGGGGTACCGGAAGGAGAGCGAAGAGGAGAGATTCTCTGGAAGGAAAATAGATTCTCTTTCTCTGCATCTTCTCTTTCTTCCAACATTCCCCTCCTTCCGGAGAGGAAGAGGAAGTTAGAGAGATGCAAATGAGAGGAGCAAACCATCCTCTCTTTTCTTCCTCAACTCACTTTCCTTTTTCGGAGAAGAAAGAGAGAGGGGGGAGAAAAAGAGGAGGAAGTGCCTCTCGCTCTCTCTCTCTATATCTCTCTCTCTCTCTGTCTCTCTCTCTCTTTACATTTCTTTCTTTCTCATCACTAGGGGACGGAACTTTATGTGCTAAAAAACTCAGAAATATTTATTTTTTATGTGTCATAAATGTTGAAAATATGTGATGAAAACAGGAAAATATGTGACAAAAATAAAAAAACCATTTGGTAACAATACGAAATATTACTTGCATTTTAAACACCTGAAATCAGTTTCTTTATGCTTACCTCTTAGCGAGCTATTTTTTGGAAGAGTTGCAGTTTTTTTTCCAAATTCTCCATTGTAAATCTGTGACGATTATCTCTAAAAAGCATCTTATATTGTGAGAAAGATCGCTCCACGTCACAAGAAACAATTCTTGCATATTTGAAGCACGAAATGTCACTAACGCTGAAGTTTTCCAAAGCTTCCTCTTCCTCTACTTCACCTTCCAAAACACGTGCAATACAATAGAAAGGGTGGAAAGTGTTTGTTGTATGTATTAAAATATTGGAGGTAGAGTGTTTTTTTTATATGGCTGTTGTATGTTTTTTTTGGGAAGTTAAATTATTGGGATGTGTGTGGATTTGGGTTTGAATTTTTTTTTTGTTGGTGATTGGCTAAATTGTTGTAGGTTGATTTTTAAATAGATATGCTGGGATTTTTTTTGGTTGATAGTTTTTGATAGGTTTGATGAATAGATAGATTTAGGTAAGGATAAAGTTTAATTTTGTAGATAGGAAATGAGGAAAGGGATGTTGATTTAGATTTATTAATATAAATAATAAAATTTTAATGCTGTGCTATATTTTGTGTGAATATTTATAATTTATTATGAAAATATAAAATTAAAAAGGATTAATAATTATTAGAATAATAAAATATATGGGTAAGTTTGTAATAAATTAGTTTTGTTATATTGATGTGAGAATTTGTAAAGAAACCAATGTCTTATTTGTTAAATTTATTGAAATTATTATATTTTTTTTGTGCTCTGAAAAATGTTTTGTTTTCATCAAGTTATCTGCCAAGGGCGAGTGCTCACCAATGAGGATGAATGAATGAGAAAACTACATCACCCAAGCATAATGGTTAATTGGTTTGATCCCACGAACCTCACAGTTCGTTACGAATTTAGCACAAAGTTTGAAAACCTTGTTTTTTTCCCAAAAAAATTCTGTACATTTAGTCATTAGCACTTGAGGGTTAGATCCAGTGGGGGTAATATTTTCCCCCAGTAGGATCGTAGGCAGAGACGCCAGAAGTCTGCCAGAGAGCGTGCTCAAAGACAAAACAAACCTAACGCTCTCGATATGAAAGAGGTGCGGAGAATAAACATCTTTCCTTCGAGGATTTCGAGGTAGCTGAAGTCAATGAGCGATTTTATGTATTTAAAATGAAAATTCGCAAAATATGTATTTACATATGGAAAACTTTAAAATATGTGTTTTTATGTAAAATAAAATTTGCTGTGTTGACATATAAGGCTATCATCAGAATTTTGGCAAAAACGAGGGTATCTATCTTTTCGCAGAAAAAAACATTTATTTACCTAAAGTTCTGTCATCACCCTCTCACCTGGGAGAAGAAAGAACTAATGTCTGCTGTAAAGGTACTGAAAAACCCTTGTGTGGGCTATTTGAGTGTCCTAAGACCATTTTTTTTAGCCCACTCTCTCTCGCCCTGTCCCGCCATCCCTAACCGCTAAACTATTAATCAGTCTACTTCTTTTGCTATTTTATCGTTTCGTCTTTCAGCGTCACGTAGCAGTTTTCTAATCTTTTTTCGCCAGCTGTAATGACTTGTAATTCGCAGCTGTCAACAGGTGTCGAACACGAACACTCAATTACACCGGCCGTGGTTATTGAAGTTTGAAGCACGTGGCATTGAGAAATTGCTCTCCCCTCCCCACCTTTCCGCACAACCGATTGGTTAGCACGTTGGTGTCCTGATTCATTATCCTGGAGTTTTCCCCCGGACATTTTAGTGCAGGACAATTACGCTGTGCCTTCCCATCATTTGTGACGTGTGTCGCGGAAGTATTGACGTGCCAAATGAATATTTAGGCTTGCAGTGTTGCCAAGTAGAGTCGCAATAAACCTCCAAACTAAGAACATCCAACCTCCCTTAAAAGAGGGAGAGAGAAAGATAGTTTGTCCCTCCAGGAGAGCTTTCAGACCGAAGTGAAGCTCGCTTTCAAACGAACCTTTAAAATTACATGCACATATTCGTACCGGAGTGTGACAAGAATAGAATTTATTTTCAAGTATGAGCCTTTACCGCTGTACATACCGTACAAGGATGAAAAAGTTGAGTGCTTTTTCCTTAACCCCTCCCCTCAGTCTACTTTCTCTTCACACTGCTTGGGAGTTCAAAAACACCGTCTTTCATTTCCATTACTTTCACTACACTTGCAGTATTTCACAAAAGTATTTCACTAAACTCTTACTTAAGTATTATTTTCCTGTAGTTTACGGTTGTTACAAGCATAAGAAAAAAGTTTTTTTTTTGTGACGTTTCAGGAGAACACACGCTCCCTTCATCAGACATTTATTTTCATTTTGACTAAAGATACAGTTATAACAATGGTTAGCAATTTTTTAAACAAAAAGAATCCGTTATATAATGGATGTTGTCAATGTTACATTGTTGTAATATAGCAACTTAACTGGAAAAGAAGCAGTCTGTTTTATTTTTATTTCAGATAAAAAAAATGTTGATCACATTATTATTTTAATTTAAAATTATGAATCCCAAATATCATCAGGTAATTCAAAGTCATCATTGTTTTCACAAAGTCTCTTGATGTTTTCTGTTATATTAAATTTTAAAGATGGTGGCTTACTCCATTTGTGAAATAGAAAACTCCATACTGGATCTATGTTACCATTTTCATTATTTAATTTATTCCAGTGCTCTTCTGCAATGAACGGACGTTCCCAGACATTCAACTCTGTGTTTCCCGTCAATCTTTTTAAAATCCTTCTCTTTTTAATCAAATGTTTCTTTTCGATGATGTGAGCTGACAAACCTGTTCTTGGGTTTAGATTTATAATGTCCAAATCGTGTTCGTGCCATCTTATTGCCATTTTCCTTGCTGTTTGTCCTACATAATCCTTTGAACATGAACAACTTATATTATATATTCCTGTGGTTTCCACATCTGGTAGAAAGTTTCTCATTTTGAATTCATTAAATGTACATTCCAAACTTCTTGGTGATCTAAAAACAATTTTGAAATTAAATCTCCTAAAATTTTTTTTAAGAAGATCATTTACTTAAGTGATTCCTAGATTTTTCTCTTACATTTATTTATTTATTAAGTAGCCCCGCCCCCTTTCATATCCCCACTGAGCTTCTTTGCTCTCTCTTTGTCCAAAAATAGAATAGGAAATTTCCCAAATTCCGTACTTGCGCCTAT
The DNA here is from genome assembly GCF_977018435.1 of Lepisma saccharinum. NCBI lineage: Eukaryota > Metazoa > Arthropoda > Insecta > Zygentoma > Lepismatidae > Lepisma > Lepisma saccharinum. Next base: position 21,379,899 of record NC_139243.1, on the reverse strand, counting down.
CCCCCTCTCGGTGTCTCCCCCCAGTGTGGTATTTAAGAAATTTCCAGAGCGGAGGACATTCTACTGACTGTCCAGGGACAGCATGAGATAATGAATTCAAGCCATATAACATATCCCCCCATGGATAAAATTTAGCAAGCAGAGGGGAGACATAAGTACCCAGAGGGGAGAAATCCCCCCATCCCCCCTTACAAATACCACCCTGCTTCCCCCTAATAACGGTTGTAATTATATTCTCAATGTTATGTTCATTGAAGTGAGACAAGCTGCACATGTCGCTTGTACCGGGTTGTTTTCTCATTGATGTGTATCGTGTTGGTCGCACCTTGACATTAAAGGTTTTTCTACAAAAAAAAAAAGGTAAAGTGCTCCCCTGTGCTTAGCACTACGCCATGAAGGCGTATAGGGGGTGTGGGGGTAACGCCCCACACTTTCTTGATCCGGTCGTGAGTGGGGGTGATGTGATCAGCATCACGCCCCTGACCGCCTTTACCCCCCAGGGTTTCCCCCAGGTACCCATGTTATTCGACGCTGGGTGGGCGCCGGGGCTGCTTCCAACGTTAGAAAAGTTCCCGGGTTTGAACCGACCGGGGATCGAACCCGGGACCTTGAGCATGGTAGTCAGACGCGTTACCGACTGAGCCACCGCGGCCACGAATGGTTTTCTACAGACCGAGCTATTCCAGATTGTGGTCGTGTCGCTTGTCACTTCGGTGTGACACACTCCTGTCGCGTGCCACCTGTTGCTTGTCGGTTGTCATTTCTGTCTGAAACTTTCCTAACATACTGTAGGCTATACAGCATGTGCGCTCGGTATAGGAGGAACACTTTCTCATAATTTTAACAAAAATTGTTTGAACGTTTTGTTACTAATTGTAAAATCTCTGCACCTAAAGATGATCACTCACGATATCGCCACTGCAGGTTTCTGTCCTGGTCTCAACGACCTATGTGGAGAAGTGTTACTCGTCACCAAGCCAGGATCGAACCCTGCTCTGGCATGGAAGTGCATCCCTGGACGTCCGCAGGAATTTTTCCAGTATATTTTAATCCCTATTAGCTGTGTCTCCTTAAAAACACTCATTCAATTTGAAGTTATCATGTTCCTGAATTACAATAAGGATATGACAGCGCGTATTCATTTTACAGTATAGCTTACGTGTATATAGGATCGAAAAAAAATGCATAAAACAACTGTTTTTCAAGGAAATTAATATAAAAAAAGGTAAAGAATTTCATATGTATTGAATACCAAAAAGGATGTTATGTTCAGTTGACGCAAAGTGAAGTTCCTGTTTAATGTTTTGTGCATATTATTATGAGCAGTACTTCAGTACTGTCAATTTAAAGTAGTATGTTCCAAAACTAATCCTTGGCTTCCAGTAAGTTCGGCGGAAATAAACACTCTTGAATTTTAGAACAAATGTTAAAGAGGTACACCCAACGGCAAAAGAAACAGTAGACGAATTGTCCACCACCATTTTAATTCGGTCTGTATTACATTGTGATAAGAATGAATTGAAATAATGACGTCAATTAGCAGAGAACAATGCCTGCTTCGAACCAACATAGGTTCATTCCTTACAACAACATAGGATGTAGAAAAGAAAGTAATTGACATAGCAGTGGACAATTTGCCGTTATCTTTGTCGTTCACTGTAAAATTTCATTATTAAATCTTAGTACTTGGTAAGTTTTTCGGAGGGTCCAGACCCCCGGATCCCTCTAAATACGTCCTTGGCCACTAGGGAAGTTCTTGAATTGAATTGTTGTTTTAAAGCAAGGTTGTTAAAGGTCCAGAAATTTTAAATAAATTCAGTTCCGGTCCAGGAGAGAAAACCAGCAAGCGTAAATGGGTTCTGGACCGTAAAGAACCTTTCTATTTCGAATCGGTCCAGGAACATTTTTTCTGAATCAATTTAAATACGGTCCAGGAACCTTTTTTTTCGAATCAGTTTATAGGGTCTAAGTTCCGTATTGAAAAGAAACAATACGCAGCTTGTATCGAATACGGACCTGACGATAAACAATTATCCACTTGTGAGCATGAAAGACTAGTCCAGGTGCTGGCTGTGTCGAGAATCTAAGGTACAAGGTAGAAATGGGCGAAACGCAAACGATGCAGTCTCTTTTTCCTTCTCCATGTAGCCCCATTCTCTCGCGCGAGTTCCTTCACGTGGTTGTAGTAGCAGCACTACCCGTACCTGTTGTGATATCTGCTGGGAACACAAAAGCCTCACGTTACCTCATCAACGGCTCCTATTGGCTGCTAGCGTCGTCGCCTTGTAATCAAGGGGTCCCGGGTTCGATACCCGGTGGAGGCACAAGTGGTTCGGATCCCACTTTAAACTGTAGGTCCAGTCCCAATTAGCCTTACTGTGCATAAAGTGGACTTAAAACAACAAATCAACTAACAAATCAACAATCCTATTGGCTGCGGTGCCTGCATCGGATGCCAGAACAACACGTGACGGTTTTTTTTAACTCAATGTGACGCCACACTAATATAGTACATTGCGTTATGTACAGTAACTCTTCGACAAGGGAGATTTTGAACGTGGCCTACGAGAGAACAACAGCGTCTTGATATATTCTACTTTTTCTACAAAGACATTCTAATGCAAAACGTACTCGCCGACATTTTTAGAAGGCAACTTTTGATCGGTCAACCCTGGTCTAGGAATTGTAAATAAATTCAATCCCGGACTGGTAGAGAAAATCAGCAAACGTAAATGAGTTCCAGACAGTGTATAAAGCATTTCAATTAGGTCCAGGATCCTTTTATCCGGATGAATTTAAATTCGGTCCAAGAACCTTTTTTCAATGTAACAATACGCAACTTGGACCGAATTTAAATTGTGTGAGAAAAAAATATTCCGGTCCTGCAGCGGAACCCAATAGAACCCATTAGAATTTATGGATTCCTGAACCTTTAACAACCCTGGTTTTAAGTCCACTTTATGCACAGATAGGCTAATCGGGACTGGACCTACAGTTTAAAGTAGAATCCGGGAACCCTTGATTGCAAGTCGGCGACGTTACCACCATCGGAGAGATCCCTCAGGGAAGTTCTCTTTACACTATTATACAGAGTTTTTCAGTGTCTAAGAATGCTCGTGAGAAGAATTTCTCCTACAGGTTGGCAACACTGGGCAAGTGAAGCCAGAACCAGCATGAAGAGATTGATACTGGAGCCGGGATCTCCTCCAATAAAGTTGCCCTTTTATCCTAAAAAGAAGCACGTGGGTAGGGGGACTGTCGCAACTAATTTTATTAACTGTGTCAGGGTAATATTTGGCTTCCCTTCCGAGGGTTACTCAACTTCCAAACTACCCCGAAAATCAAGGCCACCCCTCCTTGCGAAGACACCCGAGTGCACCCTATGTTTGCCAACACCCTCACCCCCATTGCTCAAAATCAGAACCGTGACCCTGGTTCCTGGGGAGGGAGGGTACGCTGCGCCTCTTGATCTTAATATACGTGTAGATAGTGGATCTCACCCCTCCTCTTTACCCCCTCCCTTTCCGTATATCTATTGATCAAAGAAGACCAGTTTATTGTTCCCGATGCCTGATGGGTAAATTGTATCAATGGGAAAACGGTAAAGTTCTTAATTTTATGCTCTTCCGCAGGAACAATTAAACGGGAAAGACAACAAAGAAGGCAGTTTCATTGTTGGGTTTTCTCTGGCCCTGGGGTGCTTCATCGCACAAAGGAATATTACCAGGCTGAAACGCACGTGATGTATTGTGTAGCCATGGGTTGGGTGTAATATGACCTGGAAGAATTTATAGCACATGTTAGTTTCTTAGTCGGCGCTTACACATACGTTTATCGATAAACTTGTAGAAAGCATTTAATAAGGCGAAGAGAAAGCCATGTAAGGGTACCATATTGTCAGTTTGTGAAATCGGGATTTTACGTTTAGAAGTCCCTTCTCTACATATCTGAAAATATGGTAGCCGTACGTAACTTTCTCCGCCATATTTTCAGTGTGTGATATTGGGAATTTACATTTAGAAGTCCTTTCTCTACATATCTGAAAATATGGTAGCCGTACGTAACTTTCTCCGCCATATTTTCAGGGTGTGAAATCGGGAATTTACATTTAGAACTTTCTTCTCTACATATCTGAAAATATGGTAGCCGTACGTAACTTTCTCCGCCATATTTTCAGTGTGTGATATTGGGAATTTACATTTAGAAGTCCTTTCTCTACATATCTGAAAATATGGTAGCCGTACGTAACTTTCTCTGCCATATTTTCTGTGTGTGAAATCGGGAATTTACATTTAGAAGTCCCTTCTCTACATATCTGAAAATGTGGTAGCCTTACGTAACTTTCTCTGCCATATTTTCAGGGTGTGAAATCGGGACTTTACATTTAGAAGTCCCTTCTCTACATATCTGAAAATATGGTAGCCGTACGTAACTTTCTCCGCCATATTTTCAGGGTGTGAAATCGGGAATTTACATTTAGAACTTTCTTCTCTACATATCTGAAAATATGGTAGCCGTACGTAACTTTCTCCGCCATATTTTCAGGGTGTGAAATCGGGAATTTACATTTAGAACTTTCTTCTCTACATATCTGAAAATATGGTAGCCGTACGTAACTTTCTCCGCCATATTTTCAGAGTGTGAAATCGGGAATTTACATTTAGAACTTTCTTCTCTACATATCTGAAAATATGTTAGCCTTACGTAACTTTCTCCGCCATATTTTCTGTGTGTGATATTGGGAATTTACATTTAGAAGTCCTTTCTCTACATATCTGAAAATATGGTAGCCGTACGTAACTTTCTCCGCCATATTTTCAGTGTGTGAAATCGGGAATTTACATTTAGAAGTCCTTTCTCTACATATCTGAAAATATGGTAGCCGTACGTAACTTTCTCCGCCATATTTTCAGTGTGTGATATTGGGAATTTACATTTAGAAGTCCTTTCTCTACATATCTGAAAATATGGTAGCCGTACGTAACTTTCTCCGCCATATTTTCAGGGTGTGAAATCGGGACGTTACATTTAGAACTTTCTTCTCTACAAATCTGAAAATATGGTAGCCTTATGTAACTTTGCCCAACTTATTTTCAATGTGTGATATCAGAACTTTACTTTGGGAACCCCATGAAACTGAAAATGTGATATACCCTTACGTAGCATTCTCTTCACTTTATTAAATGCTTCCTTGAAGCCTAACTAATAATAAATGAATCCTGGCTCAAAACACTAACATATACTATAACGTTACAAAACGCCGGGACATTTTCACGGTTCGACTGTAGTTAGAAAAAGGTCGAAGCAAGTAAAAAGGAAGAACTCTCCTGACTAAACCTGTACGTTTGATAGGCTTAGGAAGCTTTCAGACCGAAGCGACAAGTGACACGGGCACCCTTCAGTCCATGAGAAACCATTCACCGCGCATGCGCAAACAACAGACTGAAGCAACATATTGCCCTCCATTGAGAAAACTACACAGTCCGAGCGACACATGCATCTTGTAGTATTGCTTCGGTTCAAAAAATTGCATTTATTTCTGAATGTTGGTTTTCAAGAAATACGTATCGCTTATCGTCTCGGTCTGAAAACTCTCTTATTTAGTGCATATATTTGCAAATTGACAGTAATTAAATATAACAGGGCGCCAATATTTTCACACGACGCTGCACATTTTTACAGTTTTCTCCTTTTCCTCGTTAGGTGCCCTTTTTGCCTCAGGGCAACCGACCTCCTTCTACAGCATTGATTTTTCCAAATTTCCCTCATATAAAAATTCTTCTTGATTTACCTCACCGAAATAACTCTCGCGTAGAAAATCCCTCTAAAATTTCCCTCATCAAGGAAAAAACCCTCGTTTATTATTGTTGCGCTGCTTGCAACACTGCAGAAGTGCAACTCCAGCCATTCTTAGCGCGTGTTATCATCACAGTAAATGGTTCTCCGTTGGCGGCACAGAGAAAACAACAGTGTGAATGCACAACACGATCATTACATGTGTCCTACAGATATGCGAACTAATAGGGGAAGCCCATAAGCGCTCGCCTGTTGAATGAGCTGTAAAGTCTAAACGTGCGTTTAACCTCGCATGAACAGCTTTTGTAAGCCTTCAGGTCCGGCGTCGCGTAGCACTATAGGTAAAAATTAAAAGATCACTTTGTCGGCTTCCATTGACGTTATAATCTGTCTTTGGATACCGGTGTCGGAAGAGAATTTCGCTCGGGTGGGCTCGGGTAGGCTCGCGTGGATTCGGGTAGACTCGGGTGGACTCGGGTAGGTTCGCGTGGACTCGGGTGTGTTCGGCTGGAGGCCGAGTGCTCCGTGTTGCCATATTTCTAACTCCCTTCCCTTCGCTTCGTTGTCAGTCAAAATCAACAACGTTAAATATGACGTACCTGATTTCGCTGTGTACAGTTTTCTTCTTCAAGATATTACAAACACTTGACACCGAATAAAGGTGGCGATGATGTGTTGCCTCATAGTTTGGCAATAGAGAAGAAACTTGTTTGTTTCGGTTAGCAAAATACATCCGTTTAAGATTTATTGTAACTGTAAACAAAGAATTTAGCAACATTTATTGGTAACTCTAAGCAAAGTTTCAAGGTTACTAAAAGATTTTGATTCTGGTGAACAATAATTTTGACTCTAATTTAAACAGATGTTTCGCGGCAGGAATGCATGTCAAGCAGCTGATTGCATCGCCCCTCTGGCGTTCTTCTTGGTAGAATTCTTTCAATTCTCTTCTTGTTTCCTATATTTCTTACTCTTTTCTTATTGTTTCTATGCTTTTCCTTCCATTTCTTTAAGTTATTGTTTTAAGTCCGCTTTGTGCACAAAGAGGCTAATCGAGACTGGACCTAGGCCTACAGTTTAAAGTGGGATCCGAGCCACTATGTGCCTCCACCGGGTATTCTTTCTACGTTTCTTCAAATATTCCTTTCTCTACCACATTTCTTCCTTTCTACTTGCCTTCAATCATGTATCTCCATAGCTCGCTACGGGTACTTCATTTCATTTTTCTTCCACTGATTCGAATATCTTTCGATCTTGCCTTCTTAATTTGATTTTTGTTATTTAGCATCGTTTTTCTTCCACTTTTGGCTAATCGCAACGATGAGGATGAGTTATGATATGATCAGGATGAACGGACACTCACAAAGAACACGCATGCCCAGGCCGAGATTCGAACCTGGGACCCCTGCCGTCTTAGCGCGCTGTGCTAACCACTCCGCCACGGAGGTCGGCCCGTCGTGTCTGTCACAATTGATATAATTGGGCACGTAAGCAACAACAAAGTCAACGAAACTGTACTAGTTTAATCTTTCCTTCCTCCGCCACATCAGATACATCCTAACCAACTTCTGATTTCCCAAGGTTAACGCACATTACATTACACTCTCCACTCCCCCTATTTTCTTCGTCGTTTTTACCCATAATGCAATGAAACATTCTCGGAACAAAACGATCTCGCGAATTGCACGTGTCATCATCATTTCGGCAGCTCATCTCGCGCTCCTACCCGCCGTCCTTTTCTCATTACTCAAGACGGTCTCTTTACCGGCCCTGAGGCCCCGCGGGCCACGAAAAAGCATTCTCTTGTCTTTCTCCGGGTTAAAGACGGCGCATTAGCTCTTCGCTCTGGCGTGGGGGGACCCTGGGCGAAAATCCGCCTCTGAAAGGAATGCCATTTGTCTAGAATTAGGGTTTGCAAGCGGGGAAGGCTATTGTAATAATGTCTAGACGAGAGCGAGACTAGGTTCTCAAATTGGAGCTGAGGATGGCAACACTGTAAAATTTTGACTGGAGAAATGACGATCTAAGACCGTAAATTTCCGCTGCCATCAACTACCGTAAAAAAGGAACATGACCGAATTTGATGCCCTAAAAAGACTCCAAAAATGACCTACAGAATGACCTTAAAAGTATAAATAATTATTAAAAATTTATATAATAATATATTTATACATACAATACATACATATTAGGAGCGTATATTCTAGGCAAGCCAGGCTATCTGCGAAGCCTGAAGTCTAGAGAATAAAACAGGAGAAAAATAGATCAGAAATTGTAAATAATATTATTCATATCACCGAGAAGATGCTGATCCTGGAGTTGGCAACCTGATTTCTTATTAGTTGGCAACCTCATTTCCTATGAGTTGGCAACCTAATTTCCTATACGTTGGCAACCTGATTTCCTAATAGTTGGCAACCTGATTTCCTAATAGTTGGCAACCTGATTTCCTAATAGTTGGCAACCTGATTTCCTGTGAGTTGGCAACCTGATTTCCTATAAGTTGGCAACCTGATTTCCTATGAGTTGGCAACCTGATTTCCTATGAGTTGGCAACCTGATTTCTTATGCGTTGGCAACCTGATTTCCTATACGTTGGCAACCTGATTTCTTATGAGTTGGCAACCTGATTTCTTATGAGTTGCCGGCAACCTTATTTCTTAGGAGTTGGTAAATTTAGCCTAGGACCACGTGACATTGTGAGATAGCCCAGATCTTGGCCTCAGTATACGCCACTGATACATGCATATATTTTAATTAATTATTAATTAATTAATAATAATTTACCACAATTAATTATTTAATCCATTGCCAGAGATTCCAGTTAAAGATAATGTTGTGCTTTTGCATTGACAATATTTTCGACTAATGTCCTACTTGTTAAAAATACTATTTATACATGGAAGTTATGCTAGCAAATTCATTTAAACTTCATGAAACAACAGGAAGGAACAATAAGAACCCTCAAAAATGATTAAAATATGCAACAAAAATGGCAAAAATTACTGAAAAATGACTTAAAGGCCAAAAGAGGCTGCACATTGTTTTTTTGTTTGTTTTTTTAACAAAAATGCGAAATAAACACAATGTTTTCTGGTTCTAACTGAAATGGAACTGACCAGTATCAGGCTTAGAATTGTCTTCAAGGCCCAGAGAAGATGATTTTCACCAACTTCCAAGCCAGCAATACTTTTGCAACCCATTGTACCTGTCTTGCCATTGAACTTGACAAAGGTTTCAGATTCGCAATCGCAATACTGTGAATCTCTTGCCAAACGTGATATCCATTGTAATATGAGACTATTACTCATCATTTTCGGCCACTAGAAATGTCCTCACCCACGATACCTGATTGGAAACCTGTCAGATGAATCTAAACGGTGAACACAATAGATAGGTCACCGTTATTTATCTGAGCGGGTATGTACGAGTGGACATAATTGATTTGATACGACAATGTGGATATTGCTTAGGGGTGCAAGTCGGGGTTGTGTTACTGATGCAAGAGGGTGAATCATAGCTTGCAAGATGACCTAACTTTGGTCCTCCTGAGGATCTCCACTGATTAGTAGGGGGGTGCAGGTGAAATTGGGAGATATTGGACCAGCAGGTGCGGGTAACAAGAGCTGAAATGTTTCTCGTTTGGAGAATGGTATCCAACTGAGCAGGAACAACCCAAAAATCTTCTGTGTTTTTTCCATGCACTGTAAAACCTGGTTGTTAAAGGTCCAGGAATTTTAAATAAATTCAATTCCGGTCCAGGAGAGAAAATGAGCAAGCGCAAACGGGTTCTGGACCGTAAAGAACCTTTTTATCTGTAAAATATTTCAATTTTCCGGATGAATTTTTTCCGGATGAATTTAAATACAGTTCAGGAAACTTTTTTCCGGCTCAATATAAATAAGGTTCGATTCCTGGTGGAGGCACATAGTGGTTCGGATCCCACTTTAAACTGCATGTCCAGTCCCGATTAGCCTTACTGTACATAAAGTGGACTTAAAACACCAACCAAAGTGTTCTGGATATCTTCTGGATATCCACAACTTTGGCAAAATTCAAAAAGACATCAATTAATGTATCCTGAACATTTGAGTGCTGAATTTGATGTTCGAACGTCGTAGCAAAATTTAATTTCGGCAAAAAACTTCCGACACAAATATCCAAAAGATATCCAATGTCCCTATCCTGAGCAAGATCCATCCACTCTTTTCCATCCCTACCGATTTCCTTTGGGTCCATCCCAACGTTATCTCTCCATTTTTATCTTAGCCTCCCTACTGGTCTCTTACCATCAAGCCTCCCATACAACTACACTATGTACTGTAAAAAAAAAAGACCGTTCTTTTTAACTCACTAGGGCCAGGCTGAACGTTTATCCGACACCAGCGTAAACATTTTCAAAATCCCCTCTCCTTTTGAAAAAACACTATGACATTCCAAAATAAAAAAAATACATCCGCTTAGAAGAGCATTCATGTTATAAACAGGGTTGTTAAAAGTCCAGGTTACCCATAAATTCTATTGGGTTCCGCTGCAGGACCGGAACAATTTTTCTCGCACAATTTAAATTCGGTCCAAAATGCGTATTGTTACATTGAAAAAAGGTTCCTGGACCGTATTTAAATTGATCCGGAAAAAGGTTCCTGGACCTAACTGAATTGCTTTAAATATGAAAAGGTTATACACTGTCTAGAACTCATTTACGTTTGCTGATTTTCTCTCCCAGTCAGCAATTGAAATTATTTACAATTCCTGGACCAGGGTTGACCGATCAAAAGTTGCCTTCTAAAAATGTCCGCAAGTACGTCTTACATTGGAATGTCACGCTGCTGTTGTAGAAAGCGTAGCACAGGGAATAAATAATAACGCTGTTGTTCTCTCGTGGGCCAGGTTCAAAAACTCCCATGTCGAAGAGTTACTGTACATAACGCAATGGACTATATTAGCGTGACGTCACATTGAGTTCAAACAAACCCGGTACGTGTTGCTCCGTCCAATAGGAGCCGTCCAGCTGATATCACGACAGGGACAGGTAGTGTTGCCAGAGGTGTTGCTACAACCAAGTGAAGGGACACACGCAAGAGAATGGGGCTACATGGAGAGTGGTAACGTGACTGCAGCGTTTGCGTTTCACCCATTTCTACCTTGCACCTTAGATTCTCGAGGCAGCCAGCATCTGGATTAGTCTTTCATGCTCACAAGTGGATAATTGTTTATCGTCAGGTTCGTAATCGATCCAAGTTGCGTATTGTTTCATTTCAATACGGAACTAGGACCCTATTTAAATTAATTCGGTGAAAAAGGTTCCTGGACCGTATTGAAATTGAACCTGGAATAAAGGTTCCCGGACCGAATTTAAATTCATCCGGAAAAGAAGGATCCTGGACCGAATTGAAATACGTAACAGATAAAAAGGTTCTTTACGGTCCAGAACCCATATACGCTTGCGATTTTCTCTCCTGGACCGGAATTGCATTTATTTAAAATTCCTGGACCTTTAACAACCCTAGTTATAAACACATGTGTGCAAGGGAGGGGGGGTAGGTGCCCCCCCCCATTTTTGGCCACTTTTTCCCTTGCACTATGCTAAACCCCATATATGAGGGAAAGTAAAGTGTCTCCCCCCTCCCCCCCAGTTTTGGCACTTTGGCCCCCTAGTTTTGGAACCCAATCGCCGCCACTGTGTGCACGAGATCTTTCATATGTCAAAATCTAGTCCACGAAAGTTTTTTGCCTCCTTGATGGCGCAGTGGTAACGTCGTCGCCTTGTAATCTAGGCGTCCCGGGTTCGATACCCGGCACATAGTGGACCGGATCCCACTTTAAACTGTAGATCCAGTCCCGATTAGACGTATTGTGCATACAGTGGACTTGAGACACTAACTCAATCAATCAAGGAATGTTCTTTCTGTATCCACATAATGTGAGAAAAACATCAAGACAAAACAATGTCAAGTAAATGTCCACATTAGATATATATTACCTAGGCATTTTCTTATCCAAAATGTCTACACAAGTTCCCAGTCACATGAACCAAATAGCATATATGTCCAGGAGGTAGCCGAAAATGATCCACATAATATCCAAGATATATCCAAAAATGATTCACAGAATATCCCAGAAACATCCTTCATAGATATCCTGGACGGACATATGGATGTCTACTGGATACATAGGGCCTCCTCGATGATGCAGTGTTAGCGTCGTTGCCTTGTAATCATGGGGTCCCAGGTTCGATTTTTAAACTGTAGGTCCAATCCCGATTAGCCTTACTGTGTATAAAGTGAACTTAAAACACCAACTAAAGTGTTCTGGATATCTTCTGGATATCCACAACTTTGACACGATTCAAAAAGACATCAATTAATGTATCCTGAACATTTGAGTGTTGAATTTGATGTTCGAACGTCGTAGCAAAATTTAATTTCTCTCTACGAGAAAGCTTTATTATTGACATATTAAACCATGAGCATGATAACGATAGGGCATATTTCAATTACGTACCTGGCGCCGTTACCGCAGCCTCGATTAACAGGGTGTAAATCACTCTCAATACTTGCCAAGTCATGGGAGTGATTATACAACAATTGTGAACCTAAGCAGACATGATGGATAGGGAAAATGGCAACGATGCTTTAATAAACGCCAAATTAAGGATTGGTATTGAAATAAACAGAGCAGGAAGACCGGAAAGGGTCTGAGAAATTGTCCAAGACCAAAGATAAGGCCGCCGATACGAATGGATAGTCTTCTTGATTGAGGAAGAAAGCCCCATGGGTAGAAATTAGTCATGTTAGGCGGAAAGAGCCACGATGTTCGCAAATCAAACGCGTGATTTGCTCATTACCCAATTCACCCCACAGATTGGACGTCACCCTCCTCTGTTATTAGGCATCTGCGGGAACAGTTTCATCAAAGGCAACCTCTCCGGAGAGCCAAGGTAGACATGTCTCCCCCCCCTCTCCTCCCGTTGGCGATTAATAACGTGCGGCAGATTTATGGCTCAATCTGACAGAGGCCAGTTCCTGATCGGACAATTACAATATCTATCGGTGGTAATTTTGCGCGGGAACCTGAATGGGTTCATGAATAGGGATCAGCATGTTGCGTTCGCGGTGCGGTTTCAATCAGCGGGTTCACCTTGAGGATCTGAAGAGATTTGGTTTGCAGGTATCAGAGAGATAGAGAGAGATATCAGATAAATAGTGAGAGATATCAGTTAAATAGTGAGAGATATCAGTTAAATAGTGAGAGATATAAGTGAAATAGTGAGATATATCAGAGAAATAGAGAGATATATAAGAGAAATAGGGATAGATTAGAGAGATGAAGAGAGAGATATCAGAGAGATAGAGAGAGATATCAGAACAATAGCGAGAGATATCAGAGAAATAGTGAGAGATATCAGAGAAATAGAGAGAGATATAAGTGAAAGAGAGAGAGAAGAGAGAGAGATTAGAGAGATGGAGGGAGATAGCAGAGAAATAGTGAGATATATCAGAGAAATAGAGAGAGACTAGAGAGAGATGTCAGAGAAATAGAGAGAGAAAGAGACTAGAGTTGCTTTACTATGTATTGGACAACGTAACCAACTGAAGAGAATTCTAGCCTCGCCGATGGAGTGGTTAGAGTCGCAAGACACGATCCAAGGAATCCACGGCCCGTATCCTGGGTAAAGCACGGAAATACTCCACAAGTTCATTATTCATCTGTTCGTCGCTATTAACCAAGGAGACAGAAAAGCAACATTAAAGAAATAGTCGGAAAGGACTTAGGCAGGCGGTGATACATTTTGCAAGATGGTTCCGTTCTATTCGGTCGCTTGCTTCTCACGGCTAAGGGATTGCGGCTATTTTTCGTTCTATCCCAACGGGAAAGGAATTTCCTTCCATTCTGAGCTAGCCAAGCGAAACAAATTTGCGGTATTGGAGACAAATTGTTAGACGAGGAACCACAACTGCCTCTCGCTCCAACATTGGTTCCGGAGGGAGGATTATTAGGAACCCACTTTCCAAATGGCTTCAATTTTCATTTCGCATTTCAAGGATCTTTTTCTTCTTTCCACCCCCTCCTGCCTTCGCCCCCTAACTGTCGCCATCCGAGTGAAAATTATGCTTTCAACCTTGAAATGAAAATTCATCTATTATCTTCAGGTCATGGTTGAGGGAAATTCGGTTCTCAGAGAACCAGAGAATAATTGGTGTTTTCTTGGCATCCTCTTGCAATTGTCAGAATTTTTTTCTGACTACCATGCGAGAGACCCGGGTTCGATCCCTGCGAGGGAGAACCACGATTTTAAGCAGCTCCGGCGCCCACCCAGCGCCAAATAAAGTGGGTACCTGCGTAGCGTTCCATCATGAACGCGGGGATCTTAAATAGGGATGTAGCTTGCCCCTCACGATTAATACTATTGATGGTAGAGACAGCCCTGAACGGCCAGGTACAAATATCTAACTTAACATTAATATAGACCCATGATTAGGTTTTATACTGAACTGAGCAATGCGAATGGCAGATAAGGGGTGTAGGTGTACCCTGCTCGGTTTAGAAAACAGACCAATAGCTCCTCCTTCTCCTATGATTCCAAGTAAATAGGCCTCGTGTCGCTCTCATGCGCACCTATTTAAACCTTTGCTTGGCCTCTCGTCACCTCTAGCCAAAGGGCAGTGTTCTTACCATTTCCTGTTAAAGGCTTACCCTACACATTTCTGAGCAGGAGCTGGCAAGGTCTGCCAGGGTCAATATTTCTTAAACCGAGCGGATATGCTACGCCTGGAGGAAACTGTGGAGTAAAGGCGGCCAGGGGCATGGTGCTGATAACATCACCCCCACCTTCGGCCGTGATCAAGAAAGTGTGGGGCCCTGTAACTCCACACGCCCTATGCGCCTTCATGGTGTGGTGCATAGCACAGGGGAGCACTTTACTTCTTTACCCCTCCATCTCCAGAACAGTGTAGCTTCTCAGATGGCGTAGTGGTAACGTCGTCGCTTTGTAATCAAGGAGTCCCGGGTTCGGATCCCACTTTAAACTGTACGCCCAGTCCCGATTAGCCTTACTATGCATAAAGTAGACTTATACTACGATTCAATTCAACAATTCAATCCAGAACAGTGTAAATAGTACCATCCCTCCTACGCTATACTCTATCCCGGGAAACTCTGGAGCAAGGTCGCGCAGAAGGACAGGAAGGATGTGGCTTATACGCGTACAAGCAGCTGGTAGCTGCAGTCGCTTCCATCTCCACGCAATCATGTTCCCCCGCACGTGTTCATTGGTCGAGACCCGTCGAGTCACTACTTGCGCAGAGACTTGCTTTCGTTCGCTCGCTCCAGAGATTCCCGGGACAGATTATAGCTTCTGTGAAGATTTGGAGGATTATTGATTGATTGACCGAATTGAAAATGTATGACTGCGTCAAATCACGAACTAGGAATGGGTGTTCTTTGTGAGTATCCTTTCAACAACTTCATCATATCATTACTCATCCTCATTTTCGCGATTAGCCAAAAGTGGCAGAAAAGCGGAGTAAAATAAATGAAATCAATCAATCTTCGCGATTCGCCCAGAAGCTCTTGCTCTCTCTCTCTCTATATATATATAGCGAAAGAAATTCTCCCCCTACTCTCTCTCTCTCTTTCTTTCATTCTTTCTTTCTCTCTCTCTCTTTATCTATCTATCTCTTTATCTATATATTTTTCTCTCTCACTTTCTTTCTCTCTCTCTCTCTCTCTCTCTCTCTTTATCTATCTATCTCTCTATCTATATATTTTTGTCTCTCTTTCTTTCTTTCTCTCTCTCCTTCTTTATCTCTCTTTCTATCTCCCTCTTTTTAACTATCACTCTATCTATATCTTTTTTTTCGCTCTCTCTCTCTCTTACTTTCTCTTTCTCTCTCTCTCTCTCTCTCTCTCTCTCTGTCTCTCTTTCATTCCTTCTTTCTCTCTCTTTATCTATCTCTCTATCTGTATATTTTTCTCTCTCTCTTTCTTTCTCTCTCTTTCTTTCTCTCTCTATATATATATATATATCTCTTTCTCTCTCTCTCTCTTTATCTATCTATCTCTCTATCTATATATTTTTGTCTCTCTTTCTTTCTTTCTCTCTCTCCCTCTTTATCTCTCTTTCTATCTCCCTCTTTTTAACTATCACTCTATCTATATTTTTTTTCTCTCTCTGTCTCTCTTACTTTCTCTTTCTCTCTCTCTCTCTCTCTCTGTCTCTCTTTCATTCCTTCTTTCTCTCTCTCTCTTTATCTATCTCTCTATCTGTATATTTTTCTCTCTCTCTTTCATTCTCTCTCTCTCTTTCTCTCTCTCTCAGCGGTGCCGCTTTGTCCTGGAAAAGTATTGGAAAGAATTCCATGAGATTGTCCATCCCTAGGATCGAACCCGGGACCCTCGCGTGGCAGTCAGTCGCCACCATGACAGTCCGTAACCTCGTCATCTTCGCCAGGTTATTTTTTACACTCAAGGCAAAACGAAATAGAATCAACCAAAACTCCATTCAAGATGCATTTATTCCCTCTTTGACTTCACCGCGTGGCCAAAAATAAACTCATCGAGCAGCAGTTTTTGATCAGGATTCAGGAAGCGTCTGAACAATGAATCCTCGCTTTGATCCTTCCGCGCAGCCAATCGTTTGGTGGCACGGGAGCAGGGCGTCCTTCGGGACCTGCGTACGAAGCGGACCAATGTGAATCCGTAATCAGACAGTATTTTACCTTCATTAGGGGGCAACTTACATCACAGAGATCTGCATCTTTGAAACCGAGTTGAACCGCTTGCAGCCATTTTTGCGAAATGCGCAGATCCACTACCGTACTCAGGGGGAGCTGATGGGGCTACAGCCCCTCCCGAAGTTTTGAGAAAATGAAAATTTTCAATTGAAAACAGTAAATGACTCGGCTAAATCCGAAATAGTGAATGATTGATTGATTGAGTTGCTTTATTTTACTTCGTGGAAACGGAACACCATTTAAAGACCAACGAGATGTTTATATTCTCAGTAAGATGGAAATTTCTTCCTTTACTTTTTTCGCTCGCAAGAAAACAATGCAATACTGTAAGTGGAACACGCCTCTGTTGCCACTCGCTTATCGGTAACATTGTCGATATGAAAGAATGCGCTACAATACTCATAGCTGTTACGATTCCGTTTCTTTCTTTCATTTCTTACCCCCTTTCTCCACCTTTCTTTGTCTATTTCTCCTCTGTTCTTTCGTCATCTTTCTATTTTTCTTGTTATCTCTCTTTGTTTCTTTCTTTTTCTTCACTTTGATATCAATCTTTCTTCACCTCTCTTATTCCATCTTTCAATCTTTCTCTTTTCCTCTATGCATATCGCGCTACGACGCTAGGGGTCCCGGGTTCGAATCCTTTCATGGACATCGATGTTTGTGAGTGTCCATTTTTCTTCGCTTCTTGTGCCACTTCTGGCTAATTTGCGAAGATGAGGATGAGTTATGATGTGATGAAATTGATGACTGGACACTCACAAACATCCATGCCTAGGCCGGGATTCGAACCTGGGACCTCTAGCGTAGTAGCGCGATGTGCTAACCACTCCGCCACAGGGGCCGGCGAAGTAGTGAATCAAAACTACCCTTGCAATGGTCGCCGATTACCACGTTGTCCTTGAACAACTTTTGAAATGAAGATTAAAATGTTAATAGTATGTCTCCCCTCACCAAACGCAGCTACATAATATCCGCATTTACGTACAATTCCAGACACCTCAAAAAAAAAAATTAAAAAAAATAAAAAAAAAATTGCGCGCACTAATTTCTTGTGTTTTCCGAGCAGTTTTGGAAAATTGGAGGTTAATGCGACTAAGGTCTTTTCGTTAACATTTCTGCAACACTCGAATTTCGCCGAATCACCTTTCGTCGAATATTTTGAATGGAGGAAATTTTCCCTTCGCTGTGAAATTTCAGGAACTTGGGTGAAAGATAATTTCAACGAAGTCAGAAATTCATTGCACAATTCTGTTCACATTAAGTAGCAAACTCGTTTGAGGTGAAGTCCATGTACACTCGAAGATAAACAGCATCCTCAGTGTTGCTGACTAGTAAAATTGTCCACAACACGCTGGAAATTTTCTGAACTTACAAGAGAAAGGAAATGATTACAGGAAAGCTCTGCATTGTAAATATTGATGCAATACTTTCAATTCCTTCACTTGTGACACTATATTTGGAAGCAGTGGGGAGTGGATGACCCCCTAGTCTAATGTAACAGTAAATTATACATTTAAGATGCTCTATATATTGACCTGGAAGTCTCACGTCAATTTTCCTCGGCTTCTTCCCAATAATCATAGCCTTTGTTTCGTTCACATTTATTTTCATACCGAATGCTTACCGTGGGCACTTAGGTTTTCACCGTCCTGTCGTCTTCTGCTAACATAGTCTTGTTGTCCGCAAATCTTTTTCATTTAGTTCTTTCTCTTCCTATTATTAGCCCTCCCTATTCTGGAAACAGTTTTTTACCAATTCTTCCAAGTAGATGTTTAATAGGTGACAGGCAACATCCTTGTCGTACTTCTCTCACAAGTTCACTGCCCTCTGTCATTTCTTCTACTCTCAGTTTAATTAATTTCATGAAACAGATTGCTTTCTCCACTCTTCCACACACCTGCACGGATCTCATTCAGTATTTCTTATAAGTTTCATCCAGTTCACTCCAGCAAATTCTTTCTTCAGATCCACAAATACTGTGAATAACACTTCCTTTCTTAGATGTAGATTTTCTTTTTGTGGGAGCCATAGGCTGTACGCACTACTTAGTTTTGATTTTTCTACACTATTTTGTTACATTTAGTTTTCTTTTAAGCTGTCTCTTACTTTGTCCCCTATATACACATTCTTTCCCTCCCTCGACAGTTCTTCTTCCAGTCTTTCTTCCTTCCTCCTCTCCCAACTTCTCTTTTCCTGCACTCTCACCAAAAAAAGCATACCTTTTGCTTTACACACACTTACACTATAAAGATGGCTCGTCTGGAGCATGATCACTCATTTCGCTGCCTTCTCTAATAGCTTCCCCCCGCCGTTCTCTTACTTCTCCCAGGTATTTCCCCACTTGCTGCCCCGCTTCCTTTATCTTTATTCAGTCGTCTACCACTTTTATCACCTCCCTCCCTGTTAAGTTTTTCAGCCATTTGTTCCTTAGGTCACGTGTAGAAGGGCAGTTCAGTAGGATATGCTCGTCCGTCTCCTCCCCCATCGCACAAAGGACATATCGTTTCCCCTGCTTCGTTTCTCTTTCTTAGTTGTTTCCATCCCCCTAATCTGAACCATGCCAGCGCGCCTCTTAAATTTTTGCCGCCATATAACTTCTTAAATACATTTTCTGTTTGTTTAAAGTAATGTATGAGGTAAAGGCAGTGGCGTACGCAAGGGGGGTTTCGGGGTTTAAACCCCCCCCTTGAGCTTTTGAAATATTATGAAAAATGCTGTGGAAAAAAAATGACCAATTTATCACTGTCAAGGACCTGCGGCAGTACTACTACTACTACTAATAATAATATAATAATAATTTGAATTATTATTCCCATGCGGCACGGAGAAAAGCACAGCATTCCAAACACGCGTCTTTAAGAGTGAATGCCTTGAAAATAAACACGAATTCTTGAAAATAATATATAAGGGCAACTATGATTTTAAAGAGCAAAAAAGTTATTTTGTATCTCGGCTGCAACAATGTTCAATGATCATGTATTTTTGTGTGTGAACAATGAGCATTAACTAAAGAAAGTTCTTGGTTCGTTGAACTTGGCTAATGTATAGACAATGGCTAGGCCGACAAGAATAACTCAGTCACCAGTCCGCCTTCCCGCGGCACGTTTGAATTTCTGAATTCAAACGACAATAAGCTTAACTATTGTAAAATGTTTTGTTGGTAACAACAGCGAGACAATCCAGATAGGAACTATCGGGGATATTTATGCTGCGACAAAGCCGGAAAAACTCCAACCAATTCCGGGAATCGAATCCGGATCTCCCGCATGGTTGTCAGATGGCCTACTGACCAGACCCCCGCAGCTTCTTGGATGAGTTCCGTACTTTGATTATTTCAATTTAATTTAATATATTTTCTTGTTTTTATGGATTTTCTTCACACTTAAAATGTCTCATCTCGTTGAGTAGACAATTATTTCGTAAGAAAGAAAAAATGCTCTAGAATTTGTTAAAAATCGAATTACTAGAAATTAATTTCGTTTTATTGCTTTCATAAATACTATATGTATGTAGATCTCTACTACTTAATAGTAGTAGTGGTATTAGTAGTAATTCAACTAATTAATTATAAGTATTATTAATTAATTATGTGAATTATTATTTAATTAAAGTATAATAAAACAATGGTAATGTGAATTTGGAGAAAGTTTTAGTAATAACCCCCCCCCCTTGATGGAATCCTGCGTACGCTACTGGGTGAAGGTGTACTTTAGCCGGGAACTCCTGCAATTTCCCAGCAGAGGAAAATTCCCTCCCTTTACTCAGGTAGGAAGTCTGATATAATGCCCCTCTGGGCCATTCGGCAAAACGGGAAGACACGGGTCTCCTGTGTGGCAGTCAGACGCCCAACTGACTAGACCGCACTGTATATGTGAATGTGTGTATTGATAAAAAAATAATTTAAGGAAAACTCACCACACAAAATAAAGTTTGGCAATCCCCTTGTAGTCACGGTGCAACAAGTATGGGCTACAGAAAGATACACATTTGCGTCGTTACATACTTAACTACACGCTGCAGCATATTTATGTACATATTTTATGAGTTAATACTACATAAAAAAATCCGGACTGTATTAATAAACGATAGCTTGGCCAGCGGACTGCACAGACTCGCCGCTGTGGCTTTCCATTGCAATAAATCTCGTGACAAGACGAAGGACCTCACCTTAACCAGACAGAAGTCCGGGAACGTCCATAATTAACATACAATGACGCAGCCGAGTTTAACGACGCGGACCGAAAGGAGACCCAGAATGGCTCCCGTCTCTTGTGCACACGACCGAGCTCGACTTGAGCATGTGACATTCCCTGTTCCATTGTCCAGGAGAGCTTTTGTCACGTGTCATTGCATTTTCAAGGACGTGAAAGGCACGCCCGATTTCATCTCTGATATGGTCACACACACATTATGTACGCATGCACACAATAGCCCAGGTCGAAACATGAGTGGTGTTGGTTTTGCCTTCCATCGAGTGCAGAGTTAGATGACGTTACTTGTAAAAGTAATATCTTACCAGTTACTTTACTTCTCCACAAGTAACTTGACCCAAATGTAATGCGTTACCGTTGCAGTTACTTGTGGGGGGATATTTTCCATTGCCATATACTACAGATAGATGATTGATTACATTAATAATAATAACACGTCGCATAACAGCGCGCTAGGGACAATACTTATCTTCCGACTGCCAGCCTACTCCCACATGCCTCACCGATCATCCAACCAGTTACGGGGTGACGTGTGGTCAGCACGACGAACCCCCAGTCGTCTTTGTATGTTTTCTCATGGCCAGGTTACGCAACTCATTCGTAACTCCCCAATTTCCTCACGTCCGAACAGAAAATCAAATCAGAGACAAGTTACTCGACATAGACAGACAAGAAATAATAGCAGACTGCCAAACAAAGACCTCTATCAGGGAACAGCTAAGAGTAGGAGAATGGGGGAAAGCGAAATATATACAGGTTGTGGGAAGGAATGAAAGAGGCGCGCTGGCATGGTTCAGATTAGGGGGATGGAAACAACTAAGAAAGAGAAACGAAGCAGGGGAACGATATGTCCTTTGTGCGATGGGGAGGAGACGGACGAGCATATCCTACTGAACTGCCCGTCTACACGTGACCTAAGGGACAAATTGATGAAAAACTTAACAGGGAGGGAGGTGATAGAAGTGGTAGACGACAGAATGAAGATAAAGGAAGCTGGGCAGCAAGTGGGGAAATACCTGGGAGAAGTAAGAGAACGGCGGGGGAAAGCTATTAGAGAAGGCAGCGAAATGAGTGATCATGCTCCAGACGAGCCATCTTTATAGCGTAAGTGTGTGTAAAGCAAAATGTAGGCGTGTTTTGGTGAGAGTGCAGGAAAAGAGAAGTGGGGAGAGGAGGGAGGGAGAAGGACTGGAAGAAGAACTGTCGAGGGAGGGGAAGAATGTGTATATAGGAGACAAAGTAAGAGATAGCTTAAAAGAAAACTAAATGTAACAAAATAGTGTAGAAAAATCAAAACTATGTAGTGCGTACAGCCTATGGCTCGCACGAAAAGAAAAAAAACCCTCACGATGGTGGGTGGTCACCGGTCCCATACACAGGCCGAAATATCAGAAGAAAAGTGGTTACTCTTCCCCCAGGAGACTCGAACCTGCGCGCCTCCCGCAAGATTGATTTGATTGCTTTAGTTTATTTTACTTCGCTTTTCTGCCACTTTTGGATAATCGCGAAGATAGGGATGAGTGATGGTGTGATGAATTTGATGAAGGGACACTCACAAATGAGTACCCATTCCCAGGCCGAGATTCGAATGCAGAACCCATAGCGTTGTGTAAGCGCTAACCACTCCACCACTGAGGCAGGCTGCAGATAGACAAGAAACTCTCACAATCACATAGTGTTCTATTTATCCAAATAATTCCAATGCCCTCAGTTTCTTCCAAACATCCTGTATTTTTTAACAAAGGCCCTATTTATAGTAATTTTGGTGCTAAAGTCACATTCACACTGCCTAAAAACGACCTTACATCTTCCCCCGGATGGAACATTTCTGTTCTGTCCCCCTACCTGTTTCTCTATTCCCTCTGTGTGCGTGTGTGTGTGCAATTGTGTGTCGCACGTAGTGGTGCGGAAACCACTTTAAACTGTAGGTCCAGTCCCAATTATCTGTGCATAAAGTGGATTTGAAACATAAACTCATAGAGTCATTGATTGTGTGTCACTGTTTCCTTCACCCTGCTTCCTCTTCTTTCTCTATTTTTCGCTTTCAATCTCTTCTTTTCCCTGTCCACATCTCATTCCTTTTCTTTCTTCATTTATATCTCAACCCTGCTCTTCCATTTTGTCTGGCTGTGTTGTCACCCCTCTGCTTTTCTCCAGCTTCGTCCTTGAGTTCTCTCTCTCTCTTTCTCTCTCCACACACCCACCCACCCACTCCTCCTCTCTTTTACCTTATTTTCTCCATCTGATTGTCCTCTCCTTTCATCCTGCTTATACCTTTATTTATCTCGTCACTCGCTGTGTGTCTTTTCTCCCGTTTCCTCATCTTTCCATGTCTCTCTCTCCACACCTGTGTTTCTCCTCTGTCCAGATCTCTAAATTTTCAACTTTCCTCTTTCTTTCTGTCTGGCAGTGTTGCTTCCTTTCTACAGGGTAGAATTGTAGACAAACCTGCAAAATGTTATTTTAACAGCATGCGTATGATGAGAGGATGGTATACCATTAAATCAGACCAATGACCACCATTTACTCTGTGTGCACACCGCCATTTTCATGGCACAGTATTATTTGCCTCCAGGTGCGATGTGAAATCCTCCGTAACATAAGATGTCAGATCCGGATTTCGGGGTGGCCATTTTAAGAGAATTTCTCAATGATGTGTTCAGAGACAAACGGATTGGTCGAGGATCGATAAATTTACCAGCACCTTTAAAATGGACACCCCGAAGTCCAAATCTGATATCTTGTGATAATGCGCTATGGGGGCACATCAAACAGAAAGTCGTCCATAATCGTTATCAGACAACTGAGGAACTTCAAGAAGCTGTTCTCAGTGCGTTTGCTTCCCTCACGCCAGCCAAGTTACGGAGGATTTCACTTCGCATCTGGGGGCGAATAATACTGTGCCATGAAAATGGCGGTGTGCACACAGAGTAAATGGTGGTCATTGGTCTGATTTAATGGTATACCATCCTCTCATCATGCGCATGCCGTTAAAATAACATTTTGCAGGTTTGTCTACAATTGAAAGAGGGGGTAATGGGACTTTTGGTACACCCTGTATTGCTTCGTCACTATGTCTTCTCTCTCTTTCTCTCTTTAGCCGGACCCTGTGGCTAAGTGGTTAGCACATCGCGCTGCGACGCCAAGGGTCCCGATTTCGAATCCCGCTCGGGCATGGTTGTTTGTGAATGTCCATTCATCAGTTCCATCACTTATCCCCATCTTCGCAAATTAGCCAAGAGGCACAAAACGCGAAGTAAAATAAAATCAATCAATCAATCTTTCTCTCTTTACCTCCCCCTCTTCTCTTCCACATTATGCTTTCATCTGTTTGTCCTTGTCTCCTTCTATCCTACTCATACCTCTGTTTATCTTGTAACAGGAACTCATGGTACCCGCCTCCGTGACAGAGTGGTTAGCACACCGCGCCATTACGCCAGAGGCACCGGGTTCGAATGCCGTCCGGGGCATGGGTGTTCTGTGTGGGTCTCTCTTCACCGATTTCATCACTCACCCTCATCGTCCCAAAAGTTGCAGAAAAGCGACGTAAATTTACCTAATTCATTCAATCAATCAATAAACGAACTCCTGGGTCCCGCGTTTGATACCCGGTGGAGGCACAAAGTCCTTCGGATCCCGCTTTAAGCTGTAGTTGCAGTCCCGATTAGTCTTTCTGTGCATAAAGTGGACTTTTATAAAACTCATGCTCAACGAACTCCTGGTTACAGAACGAAAGAAATAAATACACTGAAGATTTGTTTATAATGCTTTTTCTGATAAAATCAGAATAATTAATAACAGCTCACCGTTGGAGCACAATATAACGCATCCCGAATTTTCCCCTGTAATATTGTAAAGGTGGAAACACTGACTATGTTAGCAGTAATGTTACACTAACGAACACACAACGGCAATTCCTACAGAAGATCAAGGCGTGACGTCGACAAATAATATGTCTCTCCATGTTTTCTATTGGTCTAGAGGTCTCCATTAAAAATAACTCCTGCTTACCGTTACCAAGTGGTCAGTGTGCTAAAAAAAAGGGGGGAGGGGACTCGTTTCTGGACCACCCACTGCGTACCTGCTGCGTCAACTTTCTCGTCTATCCGGAAAATCCAGGAGTCATTTTATTGATTGATGAATTTGGAAATGGGGGAGGCTTGGGTGAGAATTGGCCCATTTGCTCTTCGTTTTTTACCCCCTTCATTCAAATTGGCTGTTGTTATCTTGCTCATCTTGACACGACCTTGTATCCAAACATGTCATTCCCTGTTGAGTATTTTCTCGTCGCTTGATCCGTTTCTTGCTTGTTCGGTTTGGTCTTCTTCCGTTTAGCACAATCTCTCTCTCTCTCTCTGTTTTCTTGGACTTATTTATGATGCTCTTCATTCTCTTTTCTGTTAATTTTCTCGCTTACGTAATTAGCTCGTTTTCTCTTCCCTAATGTATTCCCTGTTGTTGCTCTTTTCTCTCCAGCTTTCTTTCCAGTTATTTTATGTGCTTATTGTCTCGCTTCAATTCTGGTTATTTTGTTTGTGCTTATTTCTTTCGCTTAATTTCTGATTAGTTTCTTTAGTCTTATTCCTCTTGCTACATCTCTGGTTATCCCCTTTGCTGTATTTCCTCTCGCCTCATTTGTGGTTATTCCCATTCTTCTTATTTCTTTTGCTTAATTTCTTGTCAGTTACTTATTCCTCTGGCTTTAATTCTGGTTATATTCCTTGCTCTTAATCATTTATGTGATTTACTCTCCTTACTTATTCCTTCTCCGGTCATTTCTGTACTTCACTTTGTTCTTTTTCGAAGTTACTTGTGTATTATTCCCGAAAACGTGATTGTGGCTTCATAATCGTTCCATTTCGTAGTTATTCCTCCACTCTTGATTTTAGTTTCACAGTTAGTCTTTGGGAACTACAGCCATGCGCAATATTTCGACCATTCTCTCTGTTGACCAAAGGTCTAGTTCTAATAATGATCAACAGATGGTGTTGCTTTAGTGTAACGTCATCCGAACTGTAGAGGTTTGACTATAAGGTTTTCTTTTCAGTCAGTCTACTTCCTGCCATCCTAGTCTACAGCTGGTTTAAGTGGGTTACCCTGGTAAGCCATGTGCCCAGCATGGAGATGTAGTGGTGACGGTTTTTTTTTTCAATTTTGTAGTTAATTTAATGATATCTTTGGCTGCTTTATTGTAGCAGTAGAGGTAGATTTATTACTTTCCTGGATAAACATCTGAAATATCGTAAACTCAGAGGGGGGAACGTACACTTACTCAATTAGAGACTAACATTCCATATTTTCCATTACGCTAGAAGGGTTACTAATAAAATCTATTGAATGTTTAACAGTAGAGATGGTTGTATATTATGTTGGTATATTTAGAGTAAATTCTTGTTACTGTTGCGCTCTCTCCCTCTCTCTCTCTGTGTTTCTCTCGCATCTCTATTTGTTTCCTCGTTCTGATCTAAGTCACTCGCTTCCTTCACTCACTCACTTTTCACCTCTCTCCATTTTTGTCTTTTAACTTTATTTTTCTCTCTGTCTTCCTCTCTCCTCTGTTACTTTTCTCCCGCTCACATGTCTTTGTTTCTTTTTCTCTGATTTGTCGTTCTTTCTTGTTCCCGTACAATTCGTACAGGTTTTTTCTTTATCTTATTCTGTTTTTTCTCGCTCTCCTCTCCCCGTCTGCTTTCCTCATTCTCTTACACATTCGCCTCTGTTTCTCTCACATTTCTTTTTTCCCCGCTTCTCTCTTATCCCCTTTTCTTTGTGGTTCTTTCTTACTTTCTTATCTATCTAGTTTCTTTCCTTATACTTCTCATGTATCTGTACTTCTCACTGTTACCCTATCTATTTCTTTCTGTTATTTTCACACATTCCAGTTTCTCTTACTTCTCTCTCAGTTCCTTTTCTTCCCCGTTTTCTTTCACTTTCTTTCTTTCTCGTGTCTGTCTCTCTTTGCTGTCTACTCTACTCCTTTTAATTATATTACCTACAAATCCTCTTTGTTTCTCTGTCTTCTTTCCTACTTTATTTTCTTGTCTTTCCCGTTTCTTCTCTCTCTCTCTCTCTCTCCTATTCTTCCTCCTCTTTTCTGTCCCTCCCTCTCTCACACAGTTTGACTAATGCACAATTCTACACGATGTCAGTTCTTTTAGAACATGAATTCATCTTCCTTGCGGACGCCTATCAACGTGAGTGAAGAAGACATTTTTTCACCTTACATCACGAATAAATCCAGATGGAATTTACAATTCGCGCCCGCCTCTACATTCTGCAAGCTACAAATTTCACTTCGCGGTGGAATTCTTTTCCAATGATGAAGCAGGGGGGGGGGGGGGGAACAGTGTTGGCGATTTACATTCCACCTCACTCGACATTTTTTGTGTGCGCCTTTTGTCAAGCACACACTGCATAACAAATGACACTCGGAGCATCGAACCTTTCCCGTTGAATTACACCGCGAACTGCACATATTTTCCCTTTGTTATAAAGCCTGTCTTCTTCCCTTGTACACAAACAAATTAATCCTAGTAGCGGTTGTCTCGCGCCACAACCAAAGGCTCTGTAAACAGGCATCTTCTTAATTAAATGGACGTTCAGATCTACCAATGGCGTTATAATATACAATGTTGCTTCGCTCGCCTTTCACAGAACGGAACTGTGTTGTTTTTATATGTTATCTTGTAACCCGAGTCGAAAAAGGAACCGTAAACGCTACACGAATAAAATTACCGATGTATCAGGCTGGGAAACTTGCTCGGGTAGCATAAACCCTGGCACCGACTGACGTCCAGGTCTGATTTAGTCGTGTTGTTGCTCCCGCTCGCCGCTCGGCGGCAGCACCTTCACACATCTTGCCCCAGAGTGGAGCGTCTGCTGCGATTAAACTGTCAGTGTAATTCAACGCGAGCGCCATCTAACAAGAATCTTGATGGCAGTCACGTCGTTGGCTCAAATCAAGGTCTTTTGCAGTGCACCTCCGACGGGGGCAGGGAATAAATTTGTCCGGTATCGCTACAGAACGTGCGAGGGTAAGAATATTTAACGTTTTTGGAGCCCTTGGACTGAAATTTGAATGCCCCGTGATCCAGGTTGGAATAAATGATATGAAATATTCTTTAATGCTCATTGGAAACAATATTTATCGCTTTTGCGGGTCACGTAGACAGAAATTTGTCCTGTGAGTAAATGATATGAAGTATGCTTTAACGTGCAATGCAAGGACAAGGAATATTTACTACCATTGCGAGTCAACGTAGACGGAACTTTCAGTGTCCTGTGAGTAAATGTGAAATCTGCTATGGAAAGTATATTTGTCGCTTTTGGGGGCTACGTAAGCTGAACTTTGGTTGAGTAAATGATCTGAAATATACTTTTACGTGCAATGGAAAGAATATTCAACACTTTGGAGGCCCGCGTAGGTTGAACTTTCATTGTTTTGTGAGTAAGTGATCTGAAATCTGCTTTAATGTACAATGGAAAGAATATTTTACGCTTTTGAGAGCCACGTAGATTGAACTCTTGATTGTCATATGAGAAAATAATCCGAAATGTGCTTTAAGAGGATGGAAAAATCTTCAACTCTTTTGGATGCTTTATAGAAGTTTGCTCACCTGTAAACGAGAGAAGATGAGCTCTCTCAAAACGTTGTGTTTGTCTTAGGAACGCTTTCGACGAAAGCATTTTCATTAGCATTTCTCTTAACATTAATGCCGTGACCGAAATCCTACCGTGTAAAGTGAGAAATGTTATGGCATTTCAGATGCCATACTGATAGGCTCGGGCCGTAGCATTTTTCGTAGCGTAACCAATCAGAAGCGACCTCTAGGTCACGAGTGCAGTTGCAATGGCGGACGCGTGAGATGTAAACAATGTATCACTTCACATTTTTAAAAGACGATAACTATTCAACCGAGAGGAATAACATTCCCTATTTAATGGTTTTAGATACAAGCAATGGCGCTGCTGAAATACACATTTTTTAACGTATAAAGTACACGTATGAAAGAATGTTTTAATTGTGTCGATTGCAAACATCGTGCACTCACAATAGATGGCGGTAAGACTGTTAAGCCTTGTTTCCATGTTAATAAAATATTAAAATGCTGACCAAGGCAAACTTTTATAGTATAAAAATATACATAAAAAGAAACTAATCAGTCAATTGTGTTCAATTAATTTATTGTGAAGTTTCGTCTGAAGAAGACCCTGTTAGAAGGTGGAAACGTTACGTTTTTATGTATATTTTTATACTATAAGAGTTTGCCTTTGTCAGCATTTTAATGTATCATAGATGGTGGAACTCGACGTGCATTTCGTGCTCTAAAGCAACCGAAATGTTCCTTGGAATACTTCCCTGAAAAGTACTATCTGCTATAAGATTTTTGGAAGCATTTAGTAGCATTTATGCTAGCAGAAATGTTAAAGGAAATGCTTCCGGTCTAAAGCAGGCAATGGATAATGTCCAATCAACATTGCATACTAGAGTTGTTTTATATTTATATTTCCGTTATATCGTTGTATCAGAAGTTGAAAAGCCGCCAAACAATACAAGTAAACAGGAATATAAACTCGATTCCAGCTTTCGTTCCACAAATCTTCCTCGGCCACGTTTCCAACCTCCTAACAAAGACACTAGGTGCTTCATTAATGTCCCCAGAGCAGGAGGAGGAAAGTGTCAAAGGCAATAATGAGAACAATGGGCTTACAAGCTATCATTTATCTCGCTACAAGCCCTTCGCGCAATTTGTATTCATCCGAGACTAAGAAACTGTGAGAAAAACGTCCATACACAATCCGAAAGAGCATCCTTACATAACCCCCGTCACTTAGCCAAGGAGGAAACTTTTTTTTCTAGTGTGTGGAAGCAGGCGAAGAATTCAAGGAAAATGAATGCCTCCGAGTGATGATATCATCAGTTTAAAACGAGATAGGGCCTGGCATTGCAGGCATGTTGCTCCGAGAAGATAGTGGGGTAGTAAATCTTCATTCTACTGTCAGGTAGGAAAGCTATTGTGTTCCTTATGTGCGTGGTTGGAGTTTCTTCTGTCTCGAAGCCATATAAGGGGTCTTTTCAATTGAGGGTTGCCTCACCCCTTCAAACCCCCCTCCCTTGTTTGCGGTCCCACTTTATTACAATTAGGAAAATTCCACTTATTCAAGGGTGGAGTGCTGTGTGGTTTGATGAGTTCTGAATTTCACAATGTGGGAACAAAAGACTTAAGATTTTCTTGTTTTTAATGCTTTCTTGCTTTGTTCAGTTATCAACCCTAGCAGAGTGTTTGCTCTGATGGTAATTTTCTTGAATGAAAGAATTTCTGGACGACCGCGGGCTTATTAATTAATACACCTACGTTAGAGCAGCATTTTATCGAAAATCATGGCTTGTTCAAACGAGACATGTTGGCCAAACCTAACTTCATTCTCTTTGCTGAGAACTGATTCGACCCAAATCCAATCTAATGTCCTCTCCCAGACAAGAGAGATTTTGCAGCTAGAATGGCAGTTTTTGTCCATGGTGTTGTCCGCACAGTACGGTTGCCAGATAATGTGTCAGGCCCGTAGCCAGAATTGATCTCCAGGGGGGGGGGGGCTCACAGGTTATCAGGGGGCTTTGTAAATCAAGTCCATTTTTCAAAGGTTTAACAGTGTTAAATGAAGGTAACTTATGTGTGGGGTGAGGGAGGTCATTAAGTTACATAAAGTTAGAAATATCTTTTAAAATATCGCTTGAAGTGTTAATTGGCTGCAACTAAAATCATTCCTTAGTACACACTCTATACTACGTTTGATGATACAGATATTTATACCGTATCACCCAAGAAAAGATGGACAATATCCTATCATAGTGCCTACTGTAGATTCCACTTACAGGCCGAAACAATAAAACTCCCCTTTGTTCCCAAAACTTAGGAGCTGTTAACCTTTGACACAGATAGGGAGGGAATTTGCATAATGGCATCAAAGCCACAGATTTCTGTATAAATGGGAGGTCGCAACAGGGGCAACGAAGGTACAGATAAAGAAGCTCCCCTGTGAAGGAACTTTCTGAAGTCTAGAGAAGAGAATCTCCTAAATGCTTGCCGCTACTTAAGACTTCTTACAAATAAGATGAACGAATGTAATAGCTGCTCTTCATGCTCCCTGAATTTATCCTTCACCAAAGTTGTAAGCAAAGTAATATCTGCTGCCTCTCTTCACTGCAAACAAATTACACAAATAGTCTTACCTAATGTCAAGGAGGCTGACGGTAGTTTCAGGGGGGCTAATTATAGACGTATTATAGACGTACCGTAAGTTATTTCATCGTTAGAGTCAGGTTGTAGAAATGAAATCCTTTTTGATTATGTTAATGTCACATTAGTTAGTGTGTGTGGAGGAGTGATCAGCATAGCATGCTACAAGTGCGTGTTCTTGGGTTCGAATCCTCATTAGGGCATGGACCTTCATCTAATTTATCATTCATCCTCCCCGATGGCATAGTGGAAATGTCGCCGCCTTGTAATCAAGGGGACCCGGGTTGCGTATTTCACATGTGCACATTGAAATAGAGATTGGGGGCGTGGTTTGTGTATGAATGCTTCCTATTGGCTAGCAGACTGCCTCAATGATATAGGATAGGACACTGGCATTTATTTCATTGACTTGTGCGAACACTTTCTGTAAACCACAGACTACAAGCAGAACCATCTAGTGGGAAAAATACAACGCAATCGGATAGTAATAATACTCGAAAAGCGAATATACTTTCTTATTGGAAATAAAAGAGGCAATAATTTTACAAATGTTGCGTTGGATGAAAATTCTTATACAATTATTTAATATATTGGGTCATTTTCAGCTTTTCGTCAGATGCAAACAAGGAGCATTTTTAATTCTTACTTTAAAAATCTGTCAAAACCTTGAGTAGCGCCAAAACCTTAATTTCGACTATATAAGCGCGCGGCCATTTGTTTTGTAAAAAGTTGTTACAAACCAGATATTACATACTGGAAACAACAACACAAGATGAAAAGATAGGAGTTTCAAAAAAGAAAAGTAGATGACAGCACAAGGTGAAATAATATAAATAAATCGCTGGAGGATAAGTATGGATTTAGTGAAAGTGAACTACAATAAAAAGATGTAGAAAGGATCAAAGCAATGTATAAAAAGTAGAAAATAAATGGAAAAGGAAAATATAAGAGGTTTACATCATTCAACAAGTTCAAGCCTGTAGTCAATTGTTAGGCACCCCACAGAAGTACTCAATAAAGAAAAAAATAGACCAGCCAACCAGAAACTTCTAAATTACAAGCCACGCCCCCAATCTCCATTTCAATGTGCATATGTGAAATACGCTCCCGGGTTCGATAACTAGCAGAGGCACATTGCACAGTTGTTCGGATTCCACTTTGAACTGTAGGTCCAGCCCCGATTAACCTAACTGTTCGCAATGTGGACTTAAAGCAACAATTCAAGCATTCAATTCAATGTAAAGAGGGTTAAAACGAAAAAAATGACAAAAGTAACAATTGATTGATTGATTGAATTGATTTATTTAACTTCGAGTTTCTGCCAGTTTTGGCTAATTGCGAAGATGAGGATTAAGATAAAATGAGATGAAGCCGATGAAGGGACATTCACAACATATGTGGACGGCACAAGTTCCATAGAGGATTATACTGACCATGGGTCCGACGCCGGAGCCTCGTTAGTCTGCTCAATGCAGTGCAGGGTGTACTACGTGGAAGTGAGGTTGATATTTGGGTGTACTACTACCACCCCTTACACCCAATGCAAAAGAAAACAAAATAACGATATTATTTATACTATATGTTTCGTTATGAATGGTAAGTGAATGTCAATTTCAATTCCATTGCCTTCCGACGCACTACATTAAAAAAGACGTACATCTTTGGACTTACAATGATAATTTGTTTATTAAACAGGTAAAGAACGAGGACTATTGGAAATTGAAAATAATAAAGAACATTATTTTCCCGTATTTTTCTCCTCTCATACAGCATCTTTTGTTTCCCGCGCATGCGCAGACGCAGAATGTTACAGATCATGCTACTGCGCAACCTCCGTGTGACGCTGGTGAGAACACTTCTGCGCATGCGTTGAAGACTACAGCACATCTTACTGCGCAGAAGCTCCACCCACCGCTCTTCCTGCGCATGAGGCAAAATCCGCAGTCAGAGCATTACAGACTTAGCTTCACGGTTAAACTCAGGGATGTTGCGACATGGTTGTACTTGGGACATTCTTCTCAGACTTTGACGCCAAGGCATGGCTCCTTCCCTCCCGAGGGAGACTTCAAGATTAACATTCAGCTCACGATACTGAGCAAGTGCCTCTGGGAGCGTTGCTCATTAGCAACTAATTATGCCATTGTTCTCGAGGGCGACAATCTATGTTCTCCTATACGTGGACGTAGGATGGAGAACCGTCGTTTACAGAATGTATCGCAATTAGCAAATTAGAATGGAGCGTACTGGCCACGTGTCTATTCAGAACCAATGGAAATTGAGAAGCCAAGATGCAGAGCGTTGGGATCACAGAAAATAAATGTACTCTTTGTCGCGTAGTGCTTTGTAAGCTGAGAATATATTTTGATCGTGTGGACGACTAGAATTTGAGTTTGCTCACTAGCTTTGTGATTGACGGGTGGTCAAGAGGGGGGGGGG
Source organism: Lepisma saccharinum (assembly GCF_977018435.1). NCBI lineage: Eukaryota > Metazoa > Arthropoda > Insecta > Zygentoma > Lepismatidae > Lepisma > Lepisma saccharinum. The sequence goes on along the minus strand of NC_139243.1, from coordinate 21,346,485 downwards.
GGGTTATGATCTACCTTTGCCATAAGGAAATATTGCTTACTTTCCCATCTTCTTCTGTTTATTTGCAAATCTTTACTGTTTTTCTTTTTCTCTTTTTTTCTTTACAGCTTTCTCTTGTCTCAATCTTAGCATCTTTTTCTTCGTTCTTATTTCTTCTCTTCCCGATCATTTCTTTTTATGTTTTACTTTAACTTTCAATGCCTCATTTTCGAACTCCTAATCTCTTACTTCTTTCAGCACCTTTCCTTTCTTCCGTTCAGCTCGGGCCATAAGGAAGCATGCTCCATTCTGCCCCTCCCCTCCATGCGGGAGTGAGGTGCACAGGAGTCGCGGGTCTGCGCAGGCTTTTTTGCTTGTGGTTCCACTATAGCGTTGCTCACAAGGCGAGACATTTTCCGTCTTTCCTCGTGTCTCGTACTAAAAAAACGAGACGTGACACGAGACGGGACAAGCGAATATTTTGGAAACGAGACAAAATTTTCACAAGACGAGAAGAGACAGACCAAAGTCTCATCTCGAAAACGATACGAGACGAAACGGCATTTTCACGACATGAGACAAGTCAGACCCTCTCTTTCTCCCTCTCTCTCTCTTTCTCTGTCTCTCTCTTTCTCTCTTTCTCTCTCTCTTTCTCCCTCTCTCTCTTTTTCTCTCTCTTTCTGTGTATCTCTCTCTCTCTTTCTCTCTCTCTCTTCCTGTCTCTCTATCTCTCTCTCTTTCTCTGTCTCTCTCTTTCTCTCTCTCTCTTTCTCTGTCTCTCTCTTTCTCTCTCTCTCTTTCTCTGTCTCTCTCTATCTCTCTATCTCTCTCTCTTTCTCTGTCTCTCTCTTTATCTCTCTCTCTTTGTCTCTCTATCTCTCTTTCTCTGTCTCTCTCTTTTTCTCTCTCTTTCTGTGTATATCTCTCTCTTTCTCTCTCTCTCTTTCTGTCTCTCTATCTCTCTCTCTCTCTCTCTCTCTCTCTTTCTGTCTCTGTGTATGCAAATTGGTATGTTTCTAGCTCCTTCATTTCTCTCATTGCCCCCCTTCACTCTTTTTCTCTCCTTGCCTATCTCCTCTGTTCATCTTTTAAAAATCTATTACAAGTCTAAACACAAGGGAAAGGGCAACAATTGGCAAACCTGCGATTGTGAAACGCGACAAGAAGTGCCCTGTTCCCCAGTCGGAGGCATTGTTGCCTAAGTAGACCCAACAGGGTGTTCGCTCGGACACCCACAGAGAACCAGATAAGGGACCACCGCCCACTATTAAGCCTTATAAAACAGCAACGGACGCGACAATATATGCAAACCAAGCTTCATATGAATAGCAGCGGAACAAGTAAATCTTCGCTATCTGCGTCGGAAATCTGGGAGGTTTGTAGCCTTTGACATTAATTGGAACTTCGCGCCGTGTCTAAAAGAAGCGGACAATAAAAGTATGATGGAGGAGAAAGTGATAAAGGAGCAAAATGGACGAATCGCAAAGCATTCTGGGAACATGAATCACGTCTTTCAGGGCGTTTCTAACGATACTTGGCATTTTGTAGGATTAATTAAGAAATACGACACGCATAATTCATGACTAGGAAGGGGCGCTTGGGACGTATTGACTATTAACATGTCGCTTCAGGTTAGATGAAGTGTCTTTCTTTAGTAAACCTCTGTTTTCATTCATGTAGCAGACGTATACTCTTGTTTTCCAGTAACGAGTCTACGCGATAGAGTAGTGGTTAATGGTGTTGCCTTGTAGTCAAGGGGTCTCGGGTACTGGGAGTACTGAAATAAGCAACCTGTCTGCTCTCAGCAATTTTTTACAAATCTTTGGTTTTACCTGAAACTGAATACTGATCTCAGATCCGGTCTATGTCATGCTCCTCAAATTTAGATACACTAAATTCCGTTCCAAATGTATTTCCGATCATTGTTCACAAAACACTTGTAAAAAGCACATCCTTCTTTCTGAAGATGTTAAATGTTCAAACTCTTACTGGCAGCCCATATGTTCTTGAATAAACCTTCAATGGATCAGAAGAATCTAGGACAATTGTGATGAAGCCAAAGTCAAGGACAATTGCGCTGATTTTGACGGTGAAGGTCATTTTACAAATTAATGGCAGGACAATTGCGGCGATCAGGACCTAACCTAACCTAACCAAAGGCGCCACAGAACTAATAATGCTGTAGAAGGTTGTAGCAACCAAATAAATAGGTGGCTTGTTCTGGCCTGCCTCAAGAGCCAAGCAGATGACACCAACATCAAGTACATGCGGATGGAACTTAATCTTGAAGGTCAGAAAAGGAAGAAGCGTGACAATATTTCACATAAATCTCTTGTAAGAGGCATTGTACGGGGTACTAAGTCACCCTTCAATTTGATAGAAGATTTAAAATGTCATTGCAATTGTTCACCCGCCCTTTCACTTCTAACTGTGTTCATCGCAATTGTCCGCAATCTCAATTGTCCGGCTACCGATCAGAAGTGGCCGCCTCCTTCAGCAAAATTAATTCCCTTTCGAGTGCCATCTCGCACCAACAAGAGTCACGTGACCTAAGGGACAAATGGATGACAAACTTAACAGGGAGGGAGGTGATAGAAGTGGTAGACGACAGAATAAAGATAAAGGAAGCGGGGCAGCAAGTGGGGAAATACCTGGGAGAAAGGGGAAAGCTATTAGATAAGGCAGCGGAATGAGTGATCATGCTCCAGACGAGCCATCTTTATAGTGTAAGTGTGTGTAAAGCAAAATGTATGCGTGTTTTGGTGAGAGTGCAGGAAAAGAGAAGGCGTGCAAGAAGGAAGAAAGACTGGAAGAAGAACTGTCGAGGGAGGGGAAGAATGTATATATAGGGGACAAAGTAAGAGACAGCTTAAGAGAAAACTAAATGTAACAAAATATTGTAGAAAAATCAAAACTATGTAGTGCGTACAGCACAAAAAGAAAATAAATCTAATCTACAGACCACTCAACTTTGCGCTTCTCAGAAGCCAAGATTATGCCCCATCCAGAGTTCCCTGTTCCACAGGCTACGAAGCCAATACATTAACATAGCAAGCCAAGTTATAGAAATTTTTGTAAATCAGGCACGTTTTTGAAGCCTGTTGCGTAAAAATGTGTAAGCACTTTATGTAATTTTAGTTTATCATATCTTTTTTTGTTATTTTCCATTGTTAGTACATTCCCATATCTAATGGCTAATGCTGTAATTGTAATTCTTTATTTAATAAATAAATAAATGTCAGTCGTTCGGATTTCATATTAACCATCAACCCGAGACTGAAATCGCCACTTAAAATTCGAAACCAGACTCATCCAGGGCCCGTAAAAAAGGGGTTCCGAGTTTGATTCCCGTGGGAAGCACATGGTACAGTGGTTCTGATGATATAAAGATTTGCTTTATTTTACTTAGCTCTTTGCGCCACTTTTGGCTAATTTGCGAAGATGGGAATGAGTGATGATGTAATGAAATTGATGAATGGACACTTACACTCCATGCCCAGACCGGGATTCGAACCCGGGACCCCTGGCGTCTTAGCGTGATGTGCTAACCACTCCGCCAAGGGGGCTGGCATACGGTGGTTCTGATCTCATTCTAGGTCCAGTCCCGCTAAGCCTATATTAGCATGGAAAACTCTATGATTGATTTATTATTTATTGTTCAATTTTGTTTAATAAGCATGGTGTATAATACATTATTTTTGTTATTAATTTCTGGTTTGTTACATTTCGCTAAACTGTTTTGTTGAATTAATATGATGTGTAATTAGTAATTATGATCACATTTTTGCTAATATAAAATTACGCTTCATAAATTTATAAGATGACAAAAAGCAAAAAAAAACAACAAATGAAAGTAGATAAATAAGTGATAATTATATGGAGATTTTTAATTAGTGACTTCCGAGTTTCATTGAATTTATCGAATTGTAAGCAGCTATTTGATAGAGGAAATACTGTGATGATCCATTGAAGTGTTATCAAAGAGGCTTGCTAACCCCGATCAGCTTTCCCTTCGCACGCCAGTGCCTCGAAGTGTACTGAGGTTTTCTTTAAATTTATCCAATGTATCCAGCTGCTCTTACTCGCTGATTGTCATCTCTAACACTAAGCACAGTAGTGCTCCATCAGAAACAAATAAAAATAGCTGAATTTTAAGTGAAACGCCCTGTATATTCAAATAAACCAACTGCATTTCTAACGGCTTCTTATTCGTATTTCTAAACGTGAGATACTTAAACTGCTGCATACTTCAATATTATGTTTCCAAATATCGTTCATGACAAGAACAGTAAAATTCCCTCGTGAATTCATACACTGAAATTTTCATACAAAGAACCGCAAGCCTGAGTTTAACTCCATAATGAATAGTAATGTGTGAAGAAGTAATGATTGTTTGTAACAAATTAAACTTCTTTTCTTCCTATTTGCAGTAGTGCTCGTTTTAAAACGGTTTTCTTGCGCCCTCTGTTCTCTTTATGCCCCCTTTACGACTCCAGAGTAACGAGTTCGAGAGTATAAAGCGGTAATCGCTCCCTCATTTGAATGTAGTTCTCTTAGAAATGGCCAGGAATTTTTAAAAAAACGTTTTATCTTCCAGCTCACCTCATAGATGGCGTTGCCGTGTTCCTTTAATGGTGTTATGGTGTTAAATTAATGGTTTTGCCCATCTCTCTAACTGATCGGCGGTAAAAGTTCCGATCAAATTCAGTGTTTTATAGCCCGTTCGGGAGCGACCTGGCAAGATTGCTGAAACAAAAGCGAAGCGTTCCGCGCCTGCAGCACGATGGTCTTATGTTTCGTGCACTTGATCTGGTGGGAAGCTTCTGATGAAACTTGTAGGATTGCTTTAAGAAATAGACAAGGGAAGTTTGAATGCATAGTTTGGCAATACAGTAGAACCTGAGTTATACGTATGTCAAGGTGAAGAGAAAATAATACATAGGGGAAGGAAGGGTAAAGTGACCAGTGCGGGCAAAGTGGCCATGTGAGTTTTCTTTGCAACAGTCGCCACGGATGCTGTCAGAGTTGTCTGTGACTTTGAAGCGGGAGGCTGCACTTTTGTAGATGTGAACTCATTTTATTGCTTTTTCACAAGTCTGATTTTAGCTAAGTGGTACAAATTGTTGATTATAGCTAAATAATAGTAAGTGTTATAATTATATGCTCTTGTGCTGTTTGATCAGCGTGAAATAACCTTTTAAATGATGTGTGTTTGAAAACGCTAAGTCATGTAGGTTAGACGTTAGACCACAGTTTTTGTAATGGCGTCATTCCGGGAAAAGTGGCCACGAAACAGACAGACTCGAAAGGCAATGAAGGATGGATTGGATGTTTAAAATGTAAGAAGTGGGCGCATGAAGAGTGCGCCGGTTGTGACGAAGAAGATGATGAGTTTGAGTGCGAATTTTGCAAATAGGCCTACGCCTAATCCTTTATTGATAGACTATTGATTACGAATTACTATTTACTTTATCTTGTAAAGATTTCATACTTAAGATAATACTTAAAAAACATAATACTTATTCTTAATGTGTATTACTTGAGCTTGTGTTGATTAAATACACACTCTGAATCAATGTGATTTGTTCATTTACCTATGCAGGTAAAATGGGAAGTGGCTGGCCACTTTACCCAACCTAGGCGGGCAAAGTGGCCACTTCGTACATTTTTTTTAAAAAAAGTAACGTGTCCATTTCTAAACAACAAGAATTAAAAAAAATATAATAGAAATTGGAAGTAAAGTTATTATACTTACTATTGGTCTATGTTTCTATAATTTTGCTGATTAAAAAGGTATGATAAGAATTCATCAAACCTTAGAGTGGGCCAATTTACCTTTCCTTCCCCTATAACTAAGAATTACATACAAATCAGATTTAGATACCAAGTCATATAATTATTAAAATACTGTAATTGTATCTATTTTGAGGAACAAGATATACATAATACAGGTTAATTCTGTCATAAAGTGGTAAATTAACGAATTTAAAACTTTGATTCTTAAATATTGCGTCGGTGCATAAGTTCGTATCGTTTTATAACATACGTTAACAAGAATACAATAATTAATGAACACAAGTACACAGGTGGTAAGTTCAGACATTGTTATTGTAGTCTAACAATACACAATCACAACAACACTCACTCAGTCAGTAATGTAGCCGCCTCCATTGTCAATGACCATTGGCAAGCGTTGGGGGGTGGTTCGATGCCTCGCCTGTAGAACTGCTGTGTTTTCAGTATATGGCATTAGCCCAGTACACAGCACAATATGTTTTTAAGTTGAAGAAATCAGTTAGCCAAGTTTCAAGAGCAGCTTCGTTAGGAAATACTTCCTACTGTCGCACTTGATCCTCGGTTAAACTCGAAGAGCGGAATGTGCCGGAAATGATCAACTTTGTCCACTTGACACTACAATTTTAATTAGTATGCAGAATAGACCAAATGTGCTCAGAATTAGAATAAACTACAAATTACAAACTAAGCAATAACAATGGAATAACGGACAAAGAATTCTTGGCAAAGCAGTGTTGCCAACCCATAACAAAACGCTACGAACTTACGCACCGACCCAATACATTACATTTGCCACTTTATTAGTGAACAATTTTATACTGAAATACTACAGTAGATACTATACTTTTATAGTTTTACTAACCAATTTTTAAAAAATCGTCTAATATAAAAATAGCGTTCCTTTCACTAATCACTGTGCGAAGTATGGTATCAGGCTAAATCTGTAGCTATTTCAGTTTTAGTTTTGTATGGATTAGCTTCCACTTACTACATAAATTTTACTTTCTGGTCAAGCGTGTAAGTTTTCCTTTTCTGTTCTCCATAGCCGACCAGTAGCAACAAAAAACTGTCTCTTCTGTGACATTGTTTCAACTTGGTTACGTACAAATCAACTGTACTTCATGAAAATTAGTACGTATTGCACCGAATTACGTATAAAAGCATACAAATAAGGTTTAATTAACATGTTTTTAAATTATATTTTGTTGGGACTTCTACAGGGTGTCTCGTAAGTAATAGCGCAAACTGACACAGGTGAAAGTACACGATAATAGAAGCAAAAAAGTCTCAGTGAACATGGGTCTGCAAACGAGCCGTTTTCGAGATAATAGCGAATGTGTGGTTGCAAGCCGCCACTGACTTCATTGTTTGTAAACGTCGTCCTAGTTGGTAAAATGCTAATTATGTGTGCGAATGTGTGGTTACAAGCCGTCATTGATTGCATTTTGTAAACACCGAGTGCTTTACTCCTTACGCGGTCCGAGGTTTGTTCTTTGTTTACAAAACAGAACATTTCCGAGAGGTGGCGTTGTAATCAAACAGAACATTTCCGAGAGGTGACGTTGTATGGATACAATCAGTACACAGTCTAATCGTACTGTGGGAGTCACGTCAGTTGTACTGTACTGCGTAGTGAAAATGGAACCTTACAGCAACGTAGAGTACAATGAAGTCAGTGGCGGCTTGTAACCACACATTCGCGATTATCTCGAAAACGGCTCGTTTGCAGACCCATGTTTACTGAGACTTTTTTTGCTTCTATTATCGTGTACTTTCACCTGTGTCAGTTTGCGCTATTGCTTTTGAGACACCCTGTATTAATTTACGTATAAACCAGAATTACACAGAACTGAGTTACGTATAAAGCAGTCTCAACTGTATTTGAAATAATTGAGCAAGATATAATAATAATAATACGTCCGTGTACGGGGGGTGGGCGGCTAAAAACTAAAAGAGTTCTGTCCATTAAGGTCGAATTCAGTACTTCCAATAATCTACATTAACTACCATCACGCCCTTTAAGTTGTAAGTATTGCTTTAATTCCTGTTGAAACGCCAATATTTAATTAGTAAGAAGACGGCTTTGGAAATTAGCTGTATATACGTGTTGTGAGTGTAGTGTATCTTTTGACAAACCACTGAACTTTTTGGTCTCGTCTCATCTCTGGGAACAGTGCTCAAGTATGCTTTCGCTCCTGCCATTTAATGCAATAATAAGATCATATTACAGTTATTATACCCACATGAATCAGTAACGAAGTGCTTTTTTTTCACCCCCTTTAGAACGTTTATTTGAAAAGAAGAAAAAACGGTTCAGCAAATAAAACTCGTATTTTTATTCGTTCCGCGTTTTGAAAGCCAGTATTCTCCCAACGCTATCAATCACCTCAATTCCCTCCAGATCCCTTCCCTCTCTCTTTTTTCACCCGCCATCAAGTCTGAAGCAGTCCATAAGCGATAGAGCGGAAAATCCCATTGATACCTACAGAGCCATCTATGAATATAATTTGTCAACCAATAGACCTCGGGAAGCTCCTTAAATATTATCTCGCGTGCAAACGTGTTTGCGATTCTGCTCGTACAACGGATGTGAGCGGATACCGGAAGTGGATTTTGATTGCTTCCTATTGGCGGAAGGAAGGGTAAGGGTAAATCCCCACCGGGAAGAGGGGGGGATGAAAAGGAGTTCTTACAGACGAAAATTGATTAAAGGATCCAACCTTTGACGGTAACAAAATGCCGCGTCAAAAGAACGCTTTCTCAAGTTCATTGGGAATTCTGTGGACGCTGCCGGAGGTCTGAAGCCAATAAGTGTGAAAAGTTTTCGTCCTCTTCTTTCCGGACATCGTTAGATGTGGCAGTCACCTCAGGTTATCTCCCGCCATGATGAAAAGGGGGCAGTGTAAGATCGCCAGAGAGAGGGTATCGCCTGAAGATGCCTTTCGATGTGTTCGAAACTTCTAACTGTCGGGGACTTTCATTTTGTGGGTAAGACAACTGAATATTAAGATTAAAAAAAAATATTTCCCGTGATTCATTATGCAAAATTGCGTTCGACGTCATTTTCACACATGGGCAGAGCCTTATCTAGACTTCGACGAAATCAAATCTTCCCATTTCATATTGAGGCGTGAACGAGCCTTGCGTTTACGAGACGGGAATGAGCCGTGCGTTTACAAATAGAGGCCGGAATGAGCAGTGCGTTTACAAATAGAGATGAGAATGAACCGCGTGTTTACAAATGGAGACGAGAATGAGGCGTGCGTTTACAAATCGAAACAGGAATGAGCCGTGCGTTTACAAATCGAGACGGGAGTGATCCGTGCGTTTACAAATCTGCACTAGAAACAAGATAACTTTTACAAAACTCGAGAGTAAACTAGACTCGTGTCTACTTTTATTTAGTGATACGTTAAAGTCTCGATGAAACTTCGGAAAACATTGATTTGTTTATGAAACAGAAAAAAAGAAAATTAATTGTCAACTGTAGAATAAATATTCTGACGAAATATAGAAGTATGTGTTTCATAGTTCGGAAAAATCGCAATGTAATTTTAAGTCCTGTATCTTAATATATGCCTACATGTTCATAAAATTTGCCTTTTTGGTGAAAATTCTGCGAAATTGCCCCCACGGAGGGAAATTTCCCTTCATGTTGCAACACTGGTTTCTGTATGTACTAGGATTGTCCTGTATTTGTCGTGAAAATACCCACGAGCTTAATTTAACGCAGAGATTTACACCAGATTTATTGCTGACTTTCCCTTGACATCCTTCTTCTGTTCCTTTCAGCATGTAACTGCAATCTACACGCCCGAAGATGCCGCTTCAACATGGAGCTCTACAAGCTGTCCGGCAGGGTGAGCGGAGGTGTTTGCCTCAAATGCCGCCACAACACAGCGGGGCGCCACTGTCACTATTGCAGGGAAGGATATTACAGGGACCCCACTAAGCCTATCACGAACAGGAGAGCTTGTAAAGGTAAGTCACGTGATTGCATTTTCCTCCACTACTTTCTCATCTCCCGCTGTAAATGACGTGTTTACCATGCGGATAGGTGTTAACAGTTTTGTTATAGTACAGGTCATGGTTTATTTGCAGCTGCAAACGTGACATTAAGTACAAGAAGGAAGATTCATTGATTGATTGATTGAGTTGGTGCTTTAAGCCCACTTTATGTACAGTAAAGCTAATTGCGACTGGACCTACAGTTCAAAGTGGGATCCGAACCACTATGTGCCGCCACACGGTATCGAACCCAGGGCTCCTTGATTACAAGGCGACGACGCTACCACTGCGTCATCGGGTTGGCCCTACAAGAAGGAAGAAACTGACGCGAAATAGGGTGAGGGGAGGAGAGCACCTTATGATCAGATAGGCGAATCCGAACTGGAATTCAGAACTGAAATCCCAAACTCTGCGAATAGAACTAAGATTAAGAATCTTTTGGGTACAAGGTGACAGTGTTAGACCCTATGATATCAGGAAGGTTGCTACGCCCCTTCATGTAAATGCCCACTTTAGGAACACAAAATTTCTGTATACCACGGCTAATCTCTAAGGGTATGGGTTATTTTCTTTGGAATGTAAATCAGAAAGCAGAGATATAAGAATGAGAATATATATTCTGAAACCTTCACAATTACAAATATTATATTCTTAAATTCTCAATACAACATTATATTCTTCTTCTAGGAAAAAGGTTGGCTTCTTCTTCTTTAGGAAAGGTTGACTTCTTCTATTCTTCTGTAGAAGGGTCATCTATCTCTTCTATTCTTCTGTAAAAGGGATCATGTATTTCTTCTCTTCTTCTGTAGAAAGGATCATCTATTTATTCTATTCTTCTGTAGAATGATTAACTACTACTTCTATTTTCTGTAGAGCTCTATCACGTGAGCGTTTCCCCTTTTCGTTGGCCTGAAGCCTGAATTTGGCTAACAAAACTCAGATGTATTTTGGGGCGACAAATCTGGATATAGCGCCACTTAAATGACGACCAAAAGGGACAACCCACGTTCGCTAATATAAGAGCGCTACCTTCGGCCCAGTGCGGCTAAAGTCAGCTAGCACAACCGTAGTGCTTTGGGGTGGCAAATATCAATACAGCGCCACCAAGGGGAAACAACCAAAAACCTAACGAGGCGTTATTCCTCGCCAGAGATAAAAGACACGGATTCGAATCAACATCTTGACTTCTTTACTCTCCCATATGTCTAACTCATGAGTATTTTATTAATCATTATAATTCCTCTACTATTTTATATTTCTTATCTTATAATTACAATGATTTAATCTGTACTCATTATCTTTCATTTGTTTTGTTTAATATAATCACTTTCAGTCTCCTCTAATTTCGTCAATCAAATTACTTTCCGCCTTCCCGTCGCGCTGCCATCTATTGTTGCTTCCGCCAACTAATTCTCCCTATGTTGATCTTTGGGTTCGGCCGTTCAGGCACGTAACAAGGTGCAAGGAAATAAAGAGGGAAGCTGTAACTCTGTGCTGGATGTCTCTGGAGCAAGGCCGCGCATAGCGGCAGAGAAGAGGGGGAAATCGAGTGGGCAGAGAGAAGCAGTGCACGCTGCTGCGAAGGCTGGTAACTGCAGTCGCTTTCCCCCCTTCACGCAATGCCGTTCCCTCTCGCGTGTTCTTTGGGGGAGCCGCCTCGCGTCACTACTTGCGCAGAGACTTGTTTTCGTTCGCTCACTCCAGAGATAGCTGGGACAGAGTATAGAGAAATAGTGAAACCATGGGGAAAGTAAAGTCATAACGAAATGAAATACAGGTGGAGAAGTTGGGTAAATCAGGAAACTAAAATGAAGAAGTAGAAGCTAGTAGAACAGAATGAGCGGACACACAAAGAGGTAGAGAAAACACATGGTGGAAGGGGGAAAAAGTGTGGGAGGTAGAAGATGAAGAGAGAGAAAAGAGCGCTAGAAAGCGATGAAGCAGTCAAATCAAAGACATCCATATACTACGCAGATCGTTGGAGGAAGGGAGCATGATGCACTACGAAGACAAATGTCCCGAGTTTGAACTCTTGTTAAGGGGGTTAAAATCTTATCCAACAACACAGGGAATTTTGGGGCAGACATAAGGGAATTTTCAGTGTGAACCAGGAACAACACTGAAATAGAGCAACGGCCAGGAGTGAAAGTGGTGGGATCACGAGCGTACTGTGATTTTAAGAGCATTACCTGTTCCGCACAAGTTTCAAGAATTACGTACAAATGCGTGAAAATTCTAGATCCATTGTCCCAAGAAATGGTTCTCGCAGAAATGGCTTCTTGTTGTATTTATGTAAAGCTTTGAATGAGTATTTGAAAAAGTGCCAATTTTGACGTCTCAATTGCATGCTAGAAGTTTAGGAGGGGGAGGAGGTTGAACCCTAAACACGCCCTTTAAATACAGCCATGCTATTTGCGTTCAACCTTCCTCCACACGGGGGTGACCATGTTGTTATTTTAAAAACACGGAATTGTCCATAAATCTTACCCTCCCAGAAACTTTCATACGAGTCCTCCAAGCATTCAAGCTGTCACGATCGGACTAATTTATGTTGCTGAGCTACTATATCGAATTTCTCTAAGTCCATCAGATTTCATCTTTGTACGTTGGGTAGTTTTAGATGCCGATAGTTGCCACAAACAGACATGACTGTGACATAGAGTACATTTTTCAGTTTTTCCTGATTAGTAAACGCCGTAAAGCATGACGACGTTAATCTTGTTCTTCCAATGAAAACGTTACATTTTAGACATGCAGTTATTTTGTAACTAGAGATTTAGTAGAGTGGTTGGGCATGGAGATTGGTCAAAGCACCGCGTTTGAGCATCTGCCATATTTGAACTGCCAGATGGGGGCAAATATGTAACGTTTAATATAGTTTTTTTCCCCACCACAGGAGTTACAGACATTTTTTTCCCGGTCTTCTGACATTTAGATGCATCTGGCTACACTACTCTCAGCACAGCAGGTGTGGAGATTTCAATAATATCCCAGTGCTTCGGTCCTTTGACCGAGAGAAGGAGTAAGCGTTCCGTTTGGCGCCAGCCAAGGTGAATTATTATAACGTTTCCACCACAGGTTACAAAAAAGAAAGGTTAAATTCTTCGCACCTCTACTTGTTAAGGAGCGACCGCAGCGCCACGGGGGATAAAAGATGAAACCGGTGGACTGCGAGTGCCAGCGCCGCCAAGCGGAGAGAGCGAAGTAATGAATGGAAGATATGCAAGTCTGCGAGTCAGTCTCACACAGAGCGGTGTAATTAATTTGAAAACATCCATTGAGTAAAAGCTCTCGGGTTAACACAAAAATATAGCGGGCATGGAGGGAAACTAGTTCTTGTATATTGGCAAAACGCGGTTAAAATACTAATCGTCCGTCGCCCGTGGAGAATTTTTGTTGCCCACGCAAGGCCACCTCGCCCGCGGGTCGAAACTGCTGGAGAAAAGTTGCTACCTACGCCACGCTGCGGCGGATTCGGTACTAAACCATTAAAACACGTCAACCGGTTTTTAGCGCGAAATGTTGCTTTGAAGTCAACCTTCAGCAAAGATCCTGTAAATAAACAACACGGCCACCAGATGGTGTCAATGTTCTTAATGCATCTAATGTAGTATTCGAACAGTTACTTTTTAAAAGTATCTGATAAATACTTACAGTATAATTAAGAAAGTAACTCAGTTGCAGTTACTATTACTTCAATAATCAACAAAGTTAAGTTTACAGTTACTACAGCTCGTAATGTAACATGTCTTCCATAGCAGTGTGTGGCGTCTTACTTTATTTAGAAGTAAGTAATGTTTTATAGGTCCAATTATGAAAAATAATATCTAAAATTAAAACATTGTCTATTATACACCCGGCTAGCGGCCATACTGCTTACGTCAAGGGTGCTCACGTGATGCTGACGTCACGAAGACAAACGAAAAGCGGAGGTCGTAAACTTACAAAATTTCAATTTATAAAGCGTTTAAACTGTCTATTTATTTTGCCAAATTAACTTATTTACTCTGTGTTCCATATGAACTTCTTTCTACACATAACATTAGTTACAGTAAAATTGCACAAGACATTCTAAAAATGGTTGTATTCACTTTTTAATCTAGATATTTTGGGGCATGATGGCAAATGTACTTCCATCGAAGAAAGGTGATCTTGCACACGTTACACTCTGTCCCAGCAGTCTATGGAGCTGCTGCAAACGGCTTGTAACTGCAACTGCGTTATCCCCTACGAAAAATGAACGCACACCAGAGTGGCGTGTCCAGGGTGTTATAACCCCCCTTTTAGCAAAAAAAAAAAAAAAAAAAGAAAAAAGAAAAAGGGAGAACCAGGAGAATATGGAAAAATGAGGACTAACTACTAAAAAAAAGTACGGCCACCCTTCCTTTCGAATATCCTGGGCACTGACACATCATACCATGCAACAGAGGAAGTCACTGAACAGTAATCCCCCCTCCCCCCCCCCCCCGTCCAAGGTTGGTTGAGTGATTGGGTTTATTTTACCTCATTTTTCTGCCACTTTTGACTAATCGGGAAGATGAGGATGAGTGATGAAGTTGATGAAGGGGCACTCATAATAAGCGCACATGCCCTGTCCGGGATTCGAACCGGGAACCCCTGGCTTCGCAGTGCGCTGTGCTAACTACTTCGCCGCGGAGGCTGGCGTAACACGGACGAGCAGGTGGAATAATTTAAATATCTTCTTTTGATGGGGTTACATGGGATACAATTTGGATCTAAGGGTTTATGGGAGTATTGTATCCGGCACAAACATTTAGGGGGCAGCTGTGTACCCCTAGTACTTGAGCCACTAATATAGTGAGTTGACTTATGTGTAGACCTAGCCATTGACTGGAAACGTTAATGGATGATTATCTATTCTATTAAATATTATTATTATTGTATGAAAATGAAGAAACGTTACATATCACTAAATTATATGGAGTGGTTGGAGATGCTTAATTTACCAACCTTGATCTCAAGAAGGAAATATAAAATTAACTCATTGATACAAAACGTTTTGTCAAATAGGATTGATAGTGAATACGTTATAAATATAATAGTATATAACGTTCCAAAATACAAAACAAGAAAAAAAATCATTATTATCAGTAAATCTGAAAAGTGATGGCGAAATTATAAAAATATTAATTGATGATTTTGACTATGATTTCCCTTAAAATATTATCTTTAGGTATAAGATGAGATTTACTGTAAAAACCATTATGAGTTAATCCTTTAATATTACTCTTTGTGACATAGTGTTGTATAAGGTTTCTTTTTTTTTTAACTGTTCTCAGTACTTTAAAATGAATAACAATTATTATTATTATTACAACAATGGAAGGATATTTGAATTTGAATTTTATTACTCCATATCAACCCTAAACATTGGTATGTGGAGGATTCAGTATAGTTCAGACAAAAATATGCAATTACAAGATTTCTATAGTTTACAATTTAAGTATTCACTAACACTATAATATTCCTGATTTAATAATAGTCTCTCAACTTGTTTTTGAAACTTGTCATATTTTCTGCTTTTATATCATTTGGTAGATTATTGGATATTTTAATTGGGCCATCTGTTCGGGTCCATCTTGAACTAATGTTAGCTTGGTAAAGTATGGCTTTAGAAGTGTTATATATATATGTTCTATTGAGCTTCGTGGCATAATATTTTTTCTCGCATATAATACCATTTCGTATATGTACAATTAAAGTGAAAAAATGTCACGTAGTTATGATCAGTGATGTGCCGTAGACTATAAGATTACGTCTACATGCGTTGTCTACACGTACTCTAAGCGTAGATTACATTGGGTTGTACTTTTCATAGACTACGTAGACAATCTAAAGTGCATTAAAATTAATTTTCAAGGCTTTCATGAAAGGAAAGTGACATTTTCAACTGTATTGGTTCCTAACGAAATGAAAAGAATTCTATTTGCAACAAAATTTATCTTCTGTTCTATTATCAACTATGGAAGCAGATAGATAGTATGCAAGAAACAACAGCAGATGGCAGTCGTGAGGCAAAAGTGGTCTTTTATCCATAAAACACTAAAATGTTTCCTATATTAGGTTTCTTCCTAGGTGAGAAATTGTTCGAATTTGGAAGAAAGAGTATGAAACGTTCTCCTCACACATCAGCAACTGATACGCAGTATAATTTTCTTTTAATTCCACGGCGTCCTTTACTAAGTTATCACCTCTCGCCATGTTCTTTATATAGATTACGTAATCTACGTGTATAATATAGTCTACTTGTAGAATGTAGACTATCGTTGTTTACGCGTAGACGCACATCACTGGTTATGACGCTCGACTTGCCATAGCCACAATTCATCTTCACTTTCCGGGAAACGCTTCTCTCTATCAATAGCAGCGGAACAAATGCATTTTTGAATAAAGTTGTCAACTTTGTCACAAAATGAAACCAGCAGCCTGAAAGATGTTCACAGTTATTGAAGACTTGGTTCCCTTCAAAGAGCGAGTCCTCATTCTTCTTGGACCAAAAGTTAATAATCACAGTCGCATTGTCCTCCGTGGCATTTTGCAGTCTGGGTGGCGACAGGCCGATTCTTGATTATGAATGTTCCTTTCCCATAGTTCCCCTCGCGGTGTGGTATTGAAACAAGAGAGTCTAATAACCTAACTCCTTCTTGGGTCTTCAGTGTCAATATTCTTCTGTCAGCTTTTCGTGAAACGCGTTCGTCTTTTCTTCAGCCTCACGACAGGAGCGCTTCAACCGCATCTCGTTGTCATCTGGTGGTTGTAATGAAAACTAAACTCAAAAATGACGTTTTCGGCTCTCGGGAAGTTGTTGAGGAAATTAAAGGAAAGTTACGGTGGCGCTAGTTTCATGCCACATTTGACATGACAGCATTGTTCTCTAGTCGTTAGCCTGTTTTTCTTAACAAAGCACACAATTGCTTTGTATCCTTTGGTGGTGGAAAATATACACTGCCACCGTTTATCAATGTTTCACATTTTCAGTACTTGACTACAGCTTGCAATTTAGGGTCTAAAACATATAGGAATATTAAGGTATATGTGGGGATACAATTTGATAATTACGATTGAGTAGTTTAGTAGAAGCCTTGAGGAAAACGTGGCTAAATTCCAAATTCGTGACAACTGCAACTCATAAATTTAGAGCTATTGAGGTGAAATCTTTATATGCCGCATATAGTACATGGAAGGACTAAGCCCCGCGACAGGTTAACTTTGCAGCAGGTTTTATGTATTAATCCACGCAAGAATGGCGCTCAGCATCTTCCGTGCCAGTCTTGCCTCAAGCTCAGAGCTGTTCATATCACAGACAGTGAGAAAATCGGCAGTATTGCAGCGGAACTATATTCTGCGCGCACGTTTGCGTCTATATATGTGAAAAGTTGCTGCAAACTTAACCTGTCGCGGGGCTTAGAAATGTAATATTGCACTTGATCGAAATAAGCTAAAGCGTTTCAAGATCGCGAGCGAAAAGCTATGTTTCTAATAACTAAGAAGGTGCTAGACAGCTGAAAAATATTAGTTTTTTATGTTCTAAAAACTGTGGAAATATACGGAACAGGATAGTAATTTACTAAGTTACCGCATATTGTGTCTATATTATGCATCAACTCCAAAATATGCATTTTCACAAAGAATTTGGAAACTTTATTTTGTCTGAAATATCTAAAATATGTACGTTTTATGTTCTTTTCCTAGAAATATGTATTTTATATGCAAGAGGAAAAATTATGCATTCTTATGTGAAATATGAATTTGCAGATTGCATTGAAGCCATATGGTCGGCATTCCTACCGAACATAGGCAACAACGTCATTTCGCAATAGCGAAATTTAAATTATAATCTAATTTGGGAGGGGTGGGCGTGTAAAGGAAGCAATTCACCACTAGCAAACGCAGATTTTTTTTTCTCGGAAGTTGCTGGAATTATCGATATGGATATAATATAGCTGCATTCTAGGTAGGGACGAAATGCATTTTAAAATATTTCGTACTTACCTTTTTGAACCTTCGATTGATTGATTGGGTGTTTTTTAAAGTCCACTTAATGCACAGTAAGGCTAATCGGGACTGGACCTACAGTTTAAAGTGGGATCCGAACCACTATGTGCCTCCACCGGAATCGAACCCGAGGCTCCTTGATTACAAGGCGAAGACGCTACCACTGCGCTATCGGGAGGCCCCCATTTTGAACCTTCGTTTCAAAAATTGTTCAAATACAAAAATGGAAATCGAAATTGGGGGTCATTTTGAGGCGATTCTGCATTTACCACCCCCGAGTTCTTCACTGCTTCAATGCGAAAATTTTGAGTTTCTCCAATTTCAGGAGTCGGCTCCCGTGGTGCAGTGGTTAGCACATCGCGCTGCGACGCCAGGGGTCCCAGGTTCGAATCCTGGCCAGAGCATGGATATTTGTGAGTGTCCATTCATCAATTTAATCATTTCGTCACTCATCCCCATCTTCGCAATTTAGCCAAAAGTGACACAAAAGCGAAGTGAAATAAAGCAAATCAATCAGTCAATCAATCAATCCAATTTCAGGAGGGGCTCGAGCCCCATCAGCTCCTCCCTTGTGTATGCAAGTGCAAGGCATTGACGTTTTCACCACACTTAGGTTTAGCTGAACTTCTGTGCAGTTGCTAAATGCCGTCAACAACGACTGACTTGGATTTAAATTTGGCTTTACAAGGTTCAAGGAGGGGGGGGGGGGGAGTAAAAACCCTTTGATCCCTATGCTCCCTACGTTCTTGTTTTGAGTAAAAAAAACAGTCATTCTCTCTAATGCGCCAGGTTTTCTTGAATCCTGTTTGTTCAAAGTTTTTTTTTTCTTCCTAAATAAAAACTTTGAAGTTTGAATAGGGTAACCGAAATCTTTATATGCCGCATATAGTACATGGAAGGACTAAGCCCCGCGACAGGATAACTTTGCAGCATGTTTTATGTATTAATCCACGCAAGAATGGCGCTCAGCATCTCCCGTGCCAGTCTTGCCTCAAGCTCAGAGCTGTTCATATCACAGACAGTGAGAAAATCGGCAGTATTGCAGCGGAACTATATTCTGCGCGCACGTTTGCGTCTATATATGTGAAAAGTTGCTGCAAACTTAACCTGTCGCGGGGCTTAGAAATGTAATATTGCACTTGATCGAAATAAGCTAAAGCGTTTCAAGATCGCGAGCGAAAAGCTATGTTTCTAATAACTAAGAAGGTGCTAGACAGCTGAAAAATATTAGTTTTTTATGTTCTAAAAACTGTGGAAATATACGGAACAGGATAGTAATTTACTAAGTTACCGCATATTGTGTCTATATTATGCATCAACTCCAAAATATGCATTTTCACAAAGAATTTGGAAACTTTATTTTGTCTGAAATATCTAAAATATGTACGTTTTATGTTCTTTTCCTAGAAATATGTATTTTATATGCAAGAGGAAAAATTATGCATTCTTATGTGAAATATGAATTTGCAGATTGCATTGAAGCCATATGGTCGGCATTCCTACCGAACATAGGCAACAACGTCATTTCGCAATAGCGAAATTTAAATTATAATCTAATTTGGGAGGGGTGGGCGTGTAAAGGAAGCAATTCACCACTAGCAAACGCAGATTTTTTTTTCTCGGAAGTTGCTGGAATTATCGATATGGATATAATATAGCTGCATTCTAGGTAGGGACGAAATGCATTTTAAAATATTTCGTACTTACCTTTTTGAACCTTCGATTGATTGATTGGGTGTTTTTTAAAGTCCACTTAATGCACAGTAAGGCTAATCGGGACTGGACCTACAGTTTAAAGTGGGATCCGAACCACTATGTGCCTCCACCGGAATCGAACCCGAGGCTCCTTGATTACAAGGCGAAGACGCTACCACTGCGCTATCGGGAGGCCCCCATTTTGAACCTTCGTTTCAAAAATTGTTCAAATACAAAAATGGAAATCGAAATTGGGGGTCATTTTGAGGCGATTCTGCATTTACCACCCCCGAGTTCTTCACTGCTTCAATGCGAAAATTTTGAGTTTCTCCAATTTCAGGAGTCGGCTCCCGTGGTGCAGTGGTTAGCACATCGCGCTGCGACGCCAGGGGTCCCAGGTTCGAATCCTGGCCAGAGCATGGATATTTGTGAGTGTCCATTCATCAATTTAATCATTTCGTCACTCATCCCCATCTTCGCAATTTAGCCAAAAGTGACACAAAAGCGAAGTGAAATAAAGCAAATCAATCAGTCAATCAATCAATCCAATTTCAGGAGGGGCTCGAGCCCCATCAGCTCCTCCCTTGTGTATGCAAGTGCAAGGCATTGACGTTTTCACCACACTTAGGTTTAGCTGAACTTCTGTGCAGTTGCTAAATGCCGTCAACAACGACTGACTTGGATTTAAATTTGGCTTTACAAGGTTCAAGGAGGGGGGGGGGAGTAAAAACCCTTTGATCCCTATGCTCCCTACGTTCTTGTTTTGAGTAAAAAAAACAGTCATTCTCTCTAATGCGCCAGGTTTTCTTGAATCCTGTTTGTTCAAAGTTTTTTTTTCTTCCTAAATAAAAACTTTGAAGTTTGAATAGGGTAACCGACCAATGACCGTTACTACTACTTGGTCTCCAGCGACCAGCGAAAGAAAAAAATAGATCCCAATTCTAAAACCAGGAAGAGGGTAAGAAATGAATTTGAAACCCAACGACACCGTGGGGGTGATTTTTCCATTTTCGCATCGCATCGCATCGCGTCGCCCCGCCTCGCATCGCATCGCCTGGCATTGCCTCGCATCGTAAGACCGCTATTCCGGGTAACCGAAAAGGAAATTCCTCCCCATTTCTCTCTCTCTACCCCCTTTTTTTATTTTCCCCCATTTCACAGATTTGATTCCTGTCTTCCTGCCTTCCAACCCCATCTTTTTGACCTCTCCTCCCTGGTTTGTTGTAAACGGAAGGAAATTTAATTCGTACTCGAAAAAGTTTCAGCGGTGGAGACGGTGCTAAAAGTTTCCGTTGGCTCGCAATAAAATTCGGATTTCTTCGAGTTGCGTTCAAGTGTTTCAAACTCCCCCACAAGAAAAAAATTAGGGATGTTTTCGAGACCGATACCAGCGTTTAAGACCCTCCTCCCCCCGCAGGATGGACTAGAACAATATAGAATCGAACAGAATAAAATTAACTAGATAAGGATCGCTAGGAATCGCAAAGATAGCTCAACAATCACCACACCCCTGAACGAAATGGACTCTACCCGTGACCTTGAGACTCGACTCGGTGTTGAGTATTTTAATGGCGTGTGCCACAAACATGTGCTCAGATGAACATAGCTTGTTTATTGTTTATGACGAACGAGTACATTTGAACATTGCCAGAGGTTAATTCAGAATATGCATGTCGAAGAAGTGGATCGAAACCATGACTGGACTCGGTAGTTCAAATTGTAGAGAATGGCACTCGAGACAGCGGGAGGAACAAACAAATTCTTCGTTGGAAAAAAATATCGTCCCTTGACAGTACTCTAATTTGTGAGAAATTAAATGAGTTTAGAATTGTTTCTAGAACATTCGACTGAATAGCCCCGTCTAGTTGGCTGCACTTTTTGACACTTGGTGTAGTGCAGGTGTACCCCGGTGTCAAGCTGATGCAAGGAAATTACATTTCACCAACTAGACTGAAAGCAGTGTTCAAGTTCAAAAGATTCAACAAATGCCTGTCTGTTCCTTTTAAACGTTCATTAAAAAAGTGCAGCGAAATAGACGGCGCAAATCTTTTCGTGGTTTGCTCTCGATATTGTCTAGATATTATCATTATGGAATGTTACTTTAGGTAAATAAATGTTTTTTTTCTGAGATAATTTGATTTTGATTTGATTTGGTGTTTTAAGTCCACTTTATGCACAGTAAGGCTAATCGGGACTGGACCTACAGTTTAAAGTGGGATCCGAACCACTACGTGTGTCCACCGGGTATCGAACCCGGGACCCCTTGATTACAAGGCAACGACGCTACCACTGCGCCATCGGGGAGGCCCCTTTTCTGAGATAAGATAGAGACCCTTGTTTTTGCCAAAATTCTGATCATAGCCTTATATGTCAACACAGCAAATTTTATTTTACATAAAAACACATATTTTCCAGTTTTCCATATGTAAATACATATTTTGCGAATTTTCATTTTAAATACATAAAATCGCTCATTGACTTCAGCTAACTCGAAATCCTCCAGGGAAAAATGTTTATTCACACCTCTTTCATATCGAGAGTGTTAGGTTTGTTTTGTCTTTGAACACGCTCGCTGACAGACTTCTGGAGCCTTCGATCCTATTGGAGGAAAATATTACCCCCACTGGATCTAACGCACAAGTGCTAATCTCTAAATGTACAGACATTTTTGGGAAGAACCAAGGTTTTCAAACTTTGTGCCAAATTGCACGTGTTTTGGAAGGTGAAGTGGAGGAAGACGAAGCTTTGGAAAACTTCAGCGTTAGTGCTTCAAATATGCAAGAATTGTTTTTTGTGACGTGGAGCGATCTTTCTCACAATATAAGATGTTCTTTAGAGATAATCGTCACAGATTTACAATGGAGAATTTGGAAAAAGAAACGATGGTGATCCACTGCAACTCTTCCAAGAAATAGCTCGCTAAGAGGTAAGCATTTAGAAACTGATTTCAGGTGTTTAAAATGCATGTAATATTTTGTTTTTGTTACCAAATGTTTTTTTTATTGTTGTCACATATTTTCCTGTTTTTATCACATATTTTCAACATTTATGACACATAAAAAAATAAATATTTCTGGATATTTTAGCACATAAAGTTCCGTTCCCTAATTATCAACTTCTATGGCGCTCCGGTCCGTATTCGGTCCATGGCCTCCTCAATCTTTCTCTTCCACCCCGTCCTATCCAAGAGTGCCCTCTTCCAGTTCCTAGTTCTAAGCAAGGGCGCGTCAAGTTTCTGAGCGCTCAGCGAGCAACGTGATCGCTCAGCGACTTGACGGCCAAATAAGCGTTGCTCCGCGAGCGCTGCTCACTTGATCGCCACAGGTTTGAGCCACAGAATATAGCGTTTTTGTGTTCGAACTCGTGAGGCAAAGGGGAAGAAGAAGAAAACTGTATGATGATGGCAGGATGGCGATCAATGAGGAAAGAAATATTTATGATGAACGGCTTGAGGTGTAGCGTAATTACAGAGGAAGTTCAAGTAACAGAAGGTGATGTAGTATTCCAGTTTTTGTAATTGTATTAAAATAAAAGTGTTGTTTATTCGAAAGAAAAAAGTATTAAATGCACACCGTAGTTTTGAAAAGTTGTGCAAGGGTGTGAAAATTAAAATTTCGATAGTTTTGTTAACATCAACTATTCTATTTCCATAATTAACAGCTTTTCAAGCACCGAAATCTTGTCCACTCGACGCAGCCACATTGATCACAGATTATTCAAAGGCATGATCTCGTAACGATCCGTAGTATCTTTTAATTATTATGGATAACGAACTCCAACTTCCAGTCATTCAACCATCGTTTTCCAATCAGGAAATAATGCAGTGTCAGACAGTACTGAAGCTCTTCCTGGTCATCAGCTGTACGAAATCCAGGAAGAGGCTACATTTCTGACTGTGCATTTGTTTAGTACATTGAATAGCAATAAATGTCTGGGAGGCAGAGAGTTCGGGGTCAGTTCGAATTCAGTGATTGAGGAGCAAGTTACGATTGAATAGAGAGAGGAGGAGGTTCTAGGGATAGTGTGTTAACGCTAGTCGCAAGTCAGACTCTACGTACACTCACAAGCATAACCTCTCCCAGCAGATCTTCAGTTGGAGTGCAGAGACAGGTATATCCTTACATGACCCATGCTCATCCAGTCTTTAGGGGTTTGAAACTCAAGTGTCATGTGTTGCCATTCAAGTGTGTAAATTTAGTACATCTAGCGCCTTACCACCAAGCTCACCACGAGCAGAGAGTGCTTTACCATCAAGGATGAATGATGATTAGTGAGCTACATTCCCAAAAGGGTATGAGATGATATTTTGATCAATGAGCAAACAGTGTCAAGTAAATGATCTGTGTGCTCAACGAGCGAAAATCTTGCTCAGCGAGCGTCGCTCAGACACTTGACAGACTTGTTGTACTGCAACAACCGCTTCTTCCCATCTGTTTCTGGGTCTCCCCACTGATCTTTTCCCTTCAAAACTTCCTTGCATCACCTTCTTGGCGATTCGGTTGTCATCTATCCTGATTACGTGTCCTGCCCACTCTAACCTTTTAAGCTCTCCTCGTATAAGCTGAGATGGGTACATCTTTGTAAAGTTCAAGTAATTCATGATTGGTTCTTATTCTCCAAATATCTTGCACTTTTATTGGCCCAAATATTTGTCTCAGTATTTTCCGTTCAAGCAACTCCACCATTTCAACTGCGCTTTGATTAAATGTCCATGTTTCACTCCCGTATATAATTAAGCAGCGAATTAGGGTTTTATGCAAAGTAACTTTGGCTCTATGATTTACTTCATGATATTTAATCAATGGTAGTAATGAGAAGTAGCTTTGCTTTATTGGCTCTTTGTAATATATTTCTTACTTCTATGATATTTTCAGTTATAGAAAATACGTTTACGCTATCACGAACTGTTACAGAGTTCTAAATGAATGTAGTTTCTCAGAATTTTGAATATCATAGCTGTTTTCTTGGAGGGAGAGGAATGTTGTAAAACATCTTTAAATATCCAGACGAGAACTTATATGTAGCCTTAAACATGAATGTCCGGAAGGAGGGGAAGGGGGGCAAGGTTTCCCCTCTGGAAAATTAATGTCAATATTGCAGGAACATAACTTCAAACTAAAGGAGTATTTCCTGAGTGACCAACGCTGTTATGAGGCAAAATATGCCTCGCTTGCACCACCCCTGGAAAAAATACCTTGCTTTCTCCTCTCCCCCCAAATTCTACGGATGTTCACAATCTCAAATCCTTAAGGGTAATATATATTTATTGTTTTCTACGTACCAACCTAATAATAAATGCTCTTGTTTGATTAGAACGAAAATTAGAGTAGATTATTAGATTCCGCGTAGTTGAATGTAATGTGTTCTCATCTTTGCTGTGAATTGTCCTGGGTTCGATCCACGGTAGAGCTCCAAAGATTTCCATGCTGACCCAGCATCATAAAGACAATTGAGAAGTCACTTAAAATAAACCTTTAGGTTTAGGAACCCGGAAAACAATAGCGATGGAAGTAGATGCGTTGACCGCATGTCATCCTTTGCCATCAAAGGGCTGTTGGGCCACAGAATTTAGTTTAAGGGGTGCCATCTGGGGAAAGAAGCCGCAGAACTGCTTTGTTGACCGACCACGTGTTCGGGATCTACTATGCTGGAGAATAGTATCTGAGGTTGGCAACTCTGCCGTTTCTCCTTCCATCTTAAGTTGCGTATGAAATTATGATCCGAGAGCTTTTTCTTCCTTTCTGGCGCCGATTCCTGCTGGCTTCCCTGCACACACACACAGGCGCACATCTCTTACGCGTGGACTACGATAGATTTTACCAGGAATCCTTCAGCAGGAAACCATCTTACACGTTTGGTAAATGGGATGGAACGGGGTCTCCAACTTTCGAAGCATCTTGACCTCTCCATTCGTCACTTTCGAAGTTTGAATTTTTTTCTTATTATTTTCTTTTTTATCTTCGGTTTCATTTCCATGCATAACCCAGTTCTGAAACTGAACTTTCCTCTGAATGTTCCCATATCGCGTTCCTTTAAGGTGATTGAAATGAGTATTTTCCTCGTCAAGTCTGTGTAAGCTTAAGGGGGTTAATTTGGTCATGATTATATCGAGAACCAGTGGGCAGAAAGCTTTCAAATTTTATCTGAGCACTGAGAAAGGATGTTTCTATGCAACAACTTTTTAATATTTTCAGTTACCGCATCAACGTCTCGAAAACTAATTAATTTACTAATTTAGATATATGACGAAAGAGGCGGCATAAGCGTACAGAGGATTGACGAGGAAATGCTCAAATTTTCGCTGGGGTATGAAATCGCCTCAATGTGAGAATTCTTTCCAACGCCCTCCGTGATGTAGAAGTTACCGTATCACGGTGCGAAGCCGGGAATTCCTCATGAACTGTGTTTGTCCTGTTCGAGAGTGTTGCACTCCCGCACACACAAGTGTAAGTGTTCGGAAATGTAAAGAAAAATGTGACACTTCTGCACAAATTCTGTTGCGACGTTGTCACATATAGTATGGTACACACGAATGAGACTTCTCATATTTATTTATTTACCTAGCCTCAAATCAATGGGCCCGTCCACGTGGCGGAGCGGTCAGCACATCACGCTACGACACCAGGGGTCGTGGGTTCGAATCCCGGCCTGGGTATGTGTATTTGTGAGTGTCCATTCATAAATTTCATCATATCATCACTCATCTCCATCTTCGCAATTAGCCAACAGAGACACAAAAGCGAAGTAAAATAAATTAAATCAGTCAATCAATCAAATCAGTGACAACCCTGGGGGGTTAAAGGCAGTCGGAGCGTGGTGCTAATCACATCACTTTCAAAATGTGGCCAAGATCGAGAATGTACGAGGCCCTACTCCCACATCCTTTAAATGTGCTTTCATAGCACGGTGCTATATGCACGGGGTTCTTCACCTTATCTTTTATTAGAAACAGTAATTATAGTGAGGCATACAAAAAATTTCAAAGTCAAGAACTTTTTACCCATACATTCATAATCAAATACCGAAAAGTAAATGAAGAAATGGAACAAATAAAATGAACATAAGAATAAAATACAAAATGTTTGACAAGGAAGATATAAAGAATCTGAAAATTACTAGTGTGGAGAAGCACAGTCAAATTCACATATGTATTCCTTATTTGTGACATAAAACCGAAAACCGATCACTTTAAGAAAGTGATATGTAGTGCATATGTCACTTTGTGAGTTGTTATAAACACTTAAGTGTCTCTTCATAAACGCCTTTGTCTAAATTTTCCTCACTTCTTGGGAATCCCTTTCGAATTGAGACTACTTTCGTCTTAGATTCGGCCTGTGTGTCCTTCACCACCAGAATTACCTTGTGAATACTTGGATGTGGGGAGTAAAATTGATCTGAAAAGATTCAACTCCATGACTTACTATATTACAATTTAGAAAAACTGTTAAAGGTGTTAAGGGCTCCGGAGGTCCCGGGTTCGACACTTTTGGCTAATCGCTATAACCATATGCAAGGTGTACGAGTGAAAAGAAAAAAATGTTTAGTTCGATTGCCACCAGATGGGGTTAATTTGAAAAAAGCGGCGTAGGTCGGAGGAAAGTAAGCCTCGTGTGGGAACTTTACTTCCCACTGATTAGCAGAGGTTAAAACACGTTGAGTTCTCTTTGAGTGTTGAAAGGGGTCATTTCGGAATGGAACAAAGTACAGGGAGTAGTTGTTTTGTAGTGGTTTAGTATTTTTTAAGTTTTTATGTAGAGTATTTAATTGGGATTTTTAGTTAAAGCACGCACACTTTGTTTTATTCAGAGATAGGTCTTTTGGGGGGAAATTAATATTAAAATGAAATTACTACAATCTCTTTTTGGTTAAATAACGTGTAAGGAAATCATAATTATGTAAAGATTTAATTGGATAATTTAATTGTTTCTTTATTATTTACTGTATTTATATGGGGGGTTTATAATCGTATAATCATTATTTATGTAGTATCAAGCCCTTCAGGCATTTTGTTGAATAAACCTCTTTACTATCAAGCCTTTTATGTATAATTCCTCTAAACCTACAATTTCACGGCTTAAGCGTTCCACTGCCATATCATTATATTTCTGCTAGGTTGTTGCAAGCCTTGTGTCCTAATGAAGGACAATATTTCTTAGTGAATAATTTTAAGGGACGTGCAATAAGAAGCTGGTCATATCGCGAAGATGAGAATGGATTGTGATAATATGATGAAATTGATGATAGAAAGGACAATCTCAAACATATATGAACAGGACACGGCACAGGTCCAACAGAGGATTATGAGTCCAGACGCCACAGCCTCGTTAGCAAAATGCAGTCCAGGGTGTACTACGTGGAAGTGAGGTTGACATCAGTGATGTGCCGTAGACTATAAGTTTACGTCTACATGCGTTGTCTACACGTAATCTACGCGTAGATTACATTGGGTTGTAATTTACATAGACTACGTAGACCATCTAAAGTGCATTAAAATTAATTTTCAAGGGTTTCATGAAAGGGAAGTGACATTTTGAACTACATTGGTTCCTAACGAAATTAAACGAATCCTATTTACAACAAAATTTTTCTTCTTTTCTATCATCAACTATGCAAGAAGAAAAATAGTATGCAAAAAACAACAACAGATGGCAGTCGTGAGCCAAGAGTGGTCTTTTCCCCATCAAACAGTAGAATATTTCCTATATTAGGTTTCTTCCTAGGTGAGAAATTGTTCGAATTTGGAAGAAAGAAGATGAAAAGTTATCCTTACACATCAGCAACTGATACGCAGTATAATTTTCTTTTAATTCCACGGGGCCCTTTGCTAAGTTATCATCTTTCGCCATGTTGTTTACATAGATTACGTAATCTACGTGTATAAAATAGTCTACGTGTAGAATGTAGACTAAGGTTGTTTACGCGTAGACGCACATCACTGGTTGACATTTGGGCGTGCTTAGAAAGGGTCACCTCGTGCACTCCCAGAGGGCTGTTGCGTCAGGAAATTCAGTTCTGTAGTTTAGAGAAAGGGGTTGAATATGAATTGAAAGATGAAAATCAAGTTGCTCTAAGCGAAAGCGGTGCAACGAAAGATACATAAAGCAAGGCGAAAGACGAACATCTAAAGTTTCCTAAACGGGAGAAGAATAAAAAAATAGAGAAAACGGGGGTGGGGGAGAAAACTGCTGAGCTAGGACATATCCCGAAGACGGGCTTACAGAAGTTGAACCGAAAAACACGTTACGTCATCAGGATTTTTGAGAGTAAAGCTGAAAAGATTGATGACAGCGTCAAGTCTATGTGTTATACGGACTCGGTTAGAAAGAGAGAGAGAAAGGTTTGTAAATAATGAGCCATAAACTACATCAGTGAGATCATATATATATGCCTCCCTTAGACGCTTTGTAATGCAGCGCCCGGTGTACGATGCACATAAATTGTTCCTCGTCGGAGCTGTGTTACATCGCTTGGACGGGGAGCAGTTTTCCAGGCCGTCATTTACTATTCTTGATGGATTTGAGGAGAACGCTCAAATTGTTTGTTGGGAAGGGTGTTGACCTCTGTTGACCACTCGTGTTCATTGTTGGGTAAGGTACTCAACAATTGTAACGTGTTACACGTGGTGCTACCTACAAAAAAAAAAAGTAAAGTGTTCCCCTGTGCATAGCACCACGCCATGAAGGCGTATAGGGGTGTGGGGGTAACGCCCCACACTTTCTTGATCCGGTCGTGAGTGGGGGTGATGTGATCAGCATCACGCCCCTGACCGCCTTTACCCCCCAGGGTTTCCCCCAGGTACCCATGTTATTCGACGGGGCCGCTTCCACCGTTAGAAAAGTTCCCGAATTTGAACCGGCCGGGGATCGAACCCGGGACCTTGAGCATGGTAGTCAGACGCGTTACCGACTGAGCCACCGCGGCTACCTACACACAGGAAAGTAAATACATCAGCTGAAACAAAAAAAATGCATAACGTTTGTAGCTCAGACAAAAATGCTTAAATGCATCAATAATACATCAATGGATTTATTTATTTGGTTTATTATAACTTCGCTTTTTTGCCACTTCTGGCCAGTCGCGAAGCTGAGGATGAGTGGTGAATTGTAGGTCAGACAAAATGCTTAAATGCATCAAGATGCATGCAAATACATCAATTGATTTATTGATTTGGTTTATTATTACTTCGCTTTCTTGGCACGTTTGGCTAATCGCGAAGCTGAGGATTAGTGGTGAATTGTAGCTAAGGCAAAATGCTTAAATGCATCAAGATGCATGCAAATACATCACGCTCGAGCGTGATTCGCTCGAATATATAGAATATCAAATATCATTTCATTGTGATTCTTAGACCTCGGATTTTTAGGTGTGCTTTTAGGTTCCTAAAATAGGCTCTAAAAATCCTAAAATAGGTTCGAAAAATCCTAAAATAGGCTCTAAAATCCTAAAATAGGCTCTAAAAATCCTAAAATAGGTTCTAAAAATCCTAAAATACGTTCGAAAAATCCTAAAATAGGTTCGAAAAATCCTAAAATAGGCTCTAAAATCCTAAAATAGGCTCTAAAAATCCTAAAATAGGTACTAAAAATCCTAAAATAGGCTCTAAAATCCTAAAATAGGCTCTAAAAATCCCAAAATAGGTTCGAAAAAACTTAAAATAGGTTCTAAAAATCCTAAAATACGTTCGAAAAATCCTAAAATAGGTTCGAAAAATCCTAAAATAGGCTCTAAAATCCTAAAATAGGCTCGAAAAATCCTAAAATAGGCTCTAAAATCCTAAAATAGGCTCTAAAAATCCTAAAATAGGTTCTAAAAATCCTAAAATAGGCTCTAAAATCCTAAAATAGGCTCTAAAAATCCCAAAATAGGTTCTAAAAATCCTAAAATAGGTTCTAAAAATCCTAAAATAGGCTCTAAAAATCCTAAAATAGGCTCTAAAATCCTAAAATAGGCTCTAAAAATCCTAAAATACGTTCGAAAAAACTTAAAATAGGTTCTAAAAATCCTAAAATAGGTTCGAAAAATCCTAAAATAGGCTCTAAAAATCCTAAAATAGGCTCTAAAATCCTAAAATAGGCTCTAAAATCCCAAAATAGGTTCGAAAAAACTTAAAATAGGTTCTAAAAATCCTAAAATAGGTTCTAAAAATCCTAAAATAGGTTCGAAAAATCCTAAAATAGGCTCTAAAATCCTAAAATAGGCTCTAAAAATCCTAAAATAGGTTCTAAAATCCTAAAATAGGCTCTAAAATCCTAAAATAGGCTCTAAAAATCCCAAAATAGGTTCGAAAAAACTTAAAATAGGTTCTAAAAATCCTAAAATAGGTTCTAAAAATCCTAAAATAGGTTCGAAAAATCCTAAAATAGGCTCTAAAATCCTAAAATAGGCTCTAAAAATCCTAAAATAGGTTCGAAAAACCTTAAAATAGGTTCGAAAAATTCTAAAATAGGCTCTAAAAATCCTAAAATAGATTCGAAAGACCTTAAAATAGGTTCGAAAAATCCTAAAATAGGCTCTAAAAATCCCAAAATAGGTTCGAAAAAACTTAAAATAGGTTCGAAAAATCCTAAAATTGGCTCTAAAAATCCTAAAATACGTTCGAAAAAACTTAAAATAGGTTCGAAAAATCCTAAAATAGGCTCTAAAATCCTAAAATAGGCTCTAAAAATCCCAAAATAGGTTCGAAAAAACTTAAAATAGGTTCTAAAAATCCTAAAATAGGTTCTAAAAATCCTAAAATAGGTTCGAAAAAACTTTAAATAGGTTCGAAAAATTCTAAAATAGGCTCTAAAAATGCTAAAATAGATTCGAAAAAACTTAAAATAGGTTCAAAAAACCTTAAAATAGGTTCGAAAAATCCTAAAATTGGCTCTAAAAATCCTAAAATAGGTTCGAAAAACCTTAAAATAGGTTCGAAAAATCCTAAAATAGGCTCTAAAATCCTAAAATAGGCTCTAAAAATCCTAAAATAGGTTCGAAAAACCTTAAAATAGGTTTTCAAAATCCTAAAATAGGCTCTAAAATCCTAAAATAGGCTCTAAAAATCCTAAAATAGGTTCGAAAAACCTTAAAATAGGTTCTCAAAATCCTAAAATAGGCTCTAAAAATCCTAAAATAGGTTCGAAAAACCTTAAAATAGGTTCGAAAAATTCTAAAATAGGCTCTAAAAATCCTAAAATAGATTCGAAAAACCTTAAAATAGGTTCGAAAAATCCTAAAATAGGCTCTAAAATCCTAAAATAGGTTCGAAAAACCTTAAAATAGGTTCGAAAAATCCTAAAATTGGCTCTAAAAATCCTAAAATAGGTTCGAAAAACCTTAAAATAGGTTCGAAAAATCCTAAAATAGGCTCTAAAATCCTAAAATAGGTTCGAAAAACCTTAAAATAGGTTCGAAAAATCCTAAAATTGGCTCTAAAAATCCTAAAATAGGTTCGAAAAACCTTAAAATAGGTTCGAAAAATCCTAAAATAGGCTCTAAAATCCTAAAATAGGCTCTAAAAATCCTAAAATAGGTTCGAAAAACCTTAAAATAGGTTCTCAAAATCCTAAAATAGGCTCTAAAAATCCTAAAATAGGTTCGAAAAACCTTAAAATAGGTTCGAAAAATTCTAAAATAGGCTCTAAAAATCCTAAAATAGATTCGAAAAACCTTAAAATAGGTTCGAAAAATCCTAAAATAGGCTCTAAAAATTTTAAAATAGGTTCGAAAAACCTTAAAATAGGTTCTGAAAATCCCAAAATAGGTTCGAAAAACCTTAAAATAGGTTCTCAAAATCCTAAAATTGGTCCTAAAAATCTTAAGTTAGGCTCAAAAAATCTTGAAGTTGGTTCAATACTTCAAAATTCCTGAAAAATACTGATTAGGTATAGTCACCGGCAGTGAAAATGGGACACCTATATCCTGAAATACGCACTATCTTGCATAACGTTATGTATGTTGCCTAACCCTACGGCGATGGCAGAGCTTACCATTGGAAATTTGCTATTAAAATTCACTTTTCGCCCTATACTTAGGCAAGAATCTTTATCCACAGTCAAACTCCGCAATTTTGTCTGTGAGGATCATCTTATATGCTGAAAATAATATTTCAACAAAACATAGTCAGTGGTGCAAACTTCAATGCTGAAATGTTAGTTTGCAAGGCGTGAATGCCACAAAAGCACCAAAGTGACGCGAAAGTGAGCAAGACCACGCAGATCAGACTACTTTGGACTGTACAGGTAACAGTGGCACCAGACAATTTGCTTTGTTTAGAGCTGAAAAATCACCATGGACTTGGAGGAAGGGGAATCGACTGAGAGTACGTTTCAAACACGTTCGTCATTGAATCTTTTCGTGACCAAACAAAGCAAATGCCTCTGTGTGACATAAAAATCCTGTAAAACCTTTATAAACATATAAAAACCTAAAAATAGGCTTGATTTAGACGCATAAACCTAAAATAGGTTCTAACAAGCAAAATAGGTTCTTTTAGGCACTATAGAACTTCATCAGTCTAGTAATAATAATCGTACAAATATATGTGTAAAATTCGTGCTGGTAAATTCAGCCCATAATCATCTATTAATTTCCATATATTGCTATGTATTGGTTAGATAGACTAAATTACATTTTAACGTGGAGATGATGGCTATGTTCACTTTAGATTCAATTTTACTGTGTTTTTCACTTCACGAAGCATATTTGAAGGCCCGCTACAACAGAGAAATTACGGTTGTACGTGAACTACCAGGCTTCGAGCGTATACCGATAGTAGTAACGCACCGGCGTTGACGAAGAAAACTTCGTATAAATTTCGTTTGAACCGGAAGTAGATAAGATAAGAGAGATAAGGAAGTAGATAAGAGGGGTGGGTGGTTTGTTAATTGGTCTGGGCGTAAATGATAAGATAAATGGATGGAGAGGAGAATAATTGTGTGTGAATTGTGATGAGTGTTGCCAAATGTGAATAAAAAGAGTAGTGTTTCCAACTGGTATGTATTTGGTGTAAATTTGTATAGATTTGAATAGGTGAGCGTTAGTGTTTAAAATGAATGGTTTCGATTCCGAGTTCGGGGTGTTGTTATTTTTTGTGAAAGATGGAGAGGAGAATAATTGTGTGTGAATTGATCAGTGTTGCCAAATGTGAATAAAAAGAGTAGTGTTTCCAACTGGTATGTATTTCCTCTAAATTTGTATAGATTTGAATAGGTGAGCGTTAGTGTTAAAGTGAATGGGTTCGATTCCGAGTTCGGGGTATATGTTGTTATTTTTTGTGGAAGATGTGAAAATGGAATGTGTATATATTGATTTCCGAAAAAAATGGATTGAGAGGAGTAGAATAGAGTGTGAACAGTGTTGCCAATTGGGAAGAGCAGTGTTGCCAACTCAGATGAATATCGGTGATTTCCGAATTAGGTCACGTGATTCAATGATTGATTTATTGATGATGACGTCATGGGTTTGGGAGTAGATTTCACAAACGTGTCACGTGATTAAATTCTTGAATGTTTTTATTGAGAAATTGTGTGAAAGATGTGAAAATGTGTATTGATTTCCGATATACTGTTATTGGAATAGGGTGTTGAGGTGATTGATGGGAGTTGGTTATTTGTAATTTCGATGGTTGGCACAATTTTCCGAGCAGAACATGCTGGAACATGCTTATGAATGGAGGACAGGAATGAACATGTTTGGGGCGTTGCCTTTTGGAGGAAATGACGTAGATGGGAGAAGGTATAAATAGTGGGTCGAGGCGTGATCGGTGTGTGAGAGAATGGACGAGTGCGGTACAGGATTGTTGAGTGGAGGACTGAATTTTTACGAATACAGTTACGAAGAGTTCTGGGAAATTGTCCGTTCTTGCGGTGACCTGGACCGTGACAGCACTGCCCTGAACCGCCTGTTGGGTTATTTCCCGTTCATGTACGTAGGGGTACGTGAAACTCCCTGGTGCGGTTGTTACACGTTCGACGATTCTGGAAACGGCGTTCACCAATATTGCGAGACGCTGAGGAAGATAGACGAGAGGAAAAGAAGAGTGGACGAAGAAGCAGGATTCCCGAGCCACAAATGTATGTGCGAACTGAGCCACAGGAAGGATGAGCATAGTGTCCATGAAGCTTTGAAGAGTAGAGTGAAAGAGTGGCTTGTTCTGCTGGAGAAGAAAAATTCTGTATGGTGTTCTGCATGCAATCGTACTTTGTTGAGTAAATTAGCAGGACACCCCTGTTTCCGAGTGAGTTGTTCACCAGATATCTGTCGACAGTTGTTTCCTGACGATCTCGATTGTGACCTGGATGAATGTCTATCACCGCTAGAACCTGCAACACCGTCACCCACAGTATCAGATTGTTTTTCATTGGATGACATATGAGAGTGTTCGGTTACCAGTCTCGGGTGTTCCATAACGGCCGATATACTGTCGATTATGTGTCAGTGAATAATAGATACCAAACTTATAAAAGGTGGCCGATAGGAATACGGCAGACTCCAGAAGAATTAGTTACTGCAGGTTTTTATTATTCAGGATTTAGTGATAGAGTGACCTGTTTCCATTGTTTGTACACAGTGTGCGAATGGACATGTAAAGATTGTCCGATTATAGAACATTACAAGTCGATACCAAGCTGCAAATACATACAAAGTGTTTCAGCGTTACATCGTGATTCGAAAAGTTGCAGATACTGTGACTGTCCAGAATCGGTGAAGGAAGACCCCCCAAGTGTGGATTCTGTGTTTATGTGCAAGATATGTTTTGAAAAACCCTGCAGTGTTGTAATTCTTCCGTGCCGCCATTTTGTATCCTGCGGAGTTTGTTCTTCTCAATTGGATAAGTGTGCCATATGCCGAGGCAGCATTGAAGACACAATCACAGTGTTTACCTGTTGAACTATGGGTGTGTGTTTTCTGGATGTTCAGGGTCTTCGAGGGAGAGATGGTGAATTTGTGTGGAAAGAAGTGGGGGTATTGAAATATCCTTTTGAATGTACATTTGACTTTTTGGTGAAACCCCCGTACGGTCTACATTTAGTGAGTGAAAAGTACCGCCGTACAAATTACTGGCTGCGGGACTTCAAACACGGACTTGACTGGGAAAACGGTTGGGTCCCCTATGAGAAATTAGGTGATCTTTTATATTCTGTACTTCCACAAGGAACAGTGTATGTTAAAGGTACGGAAAAAGTGGTACTTGTGGAAAAGTGCATCGGGGAAAAAGGACTCAGGAATGTATTTGTACAGAACATGGAAGATCTTGAATGTCCTAAATTGAACAGTATACATGTGATGGGGAAAAAATGCAGAGACCATACTCGATGTAGAAACCCGAGGAAAACCTGTGCAGTTGAAAATACCTGGAAAATGTATGATTTTTATTGTAATAATATAACAAATAAAAGATGTTGAATATTTAAAATGTTTTATTTATAGAGAAAGGTTTACAACAATTTCTAGTTTACAAAATTTATAGCAAGGTTTACAATTTCTAGTGTACAATACAAATAACAATACAATATGGATGCATGGTAAGTAACAGTTGATTTACAATGTCAGTGTGTGACCCCGATCGTTGACGAGATATATTTCGGTCATCAGTTCATTGTACCAGAGAATGTAGAAAGGATGCAGCAGATTTTCGGGTGGTTCCTTTTTGTCCGAATACATGTTCTTCATGATATTATGTACATAACCCTCCACGTAGGGTTGTATTTTCTGATAACGTTCCCTCATTAATTTTTTCAAAGGTTTCAGCAGTTTACATAGGAATATGTGCAGTTCATCGGGAGTAAAAATGAATGCATCCGGTGAAGAATGACGATACATAGAAATACAACGTTTTCCAAAAAAGTTTACTCCATTGATGGTAATATTTCCGGTAACCCAATAATTGAATCGTCGACCTGTATCGACGTAAGTTAGCAGATCAGATTGTATAGTATACAGTTCACGAATTTGTGCCAAATCCATATATACGGGTGATCTTCCCTGCTGCGAAAATTCCCACACAAGGTTGTAAGGGGAGTCTTTCTTGAAACCTATTGCCACATACTTGGTTTTTTCACTGTTCAGAAAGTATATGTTTGCAAGATAAAGATCCGTGCAGGCATCCACGTTATGTAGTTTCGAACATTCGTTGCTGTCTTGAGGCAAGTTGGTTGCGTCAGGTATTTTTTCTTGATCGCTCTCCGTTGCCACATCCATTTCTTTGTAGGGTGATTTTTTGTTGCTGAGATTAGTTGTCTCGATCTTGAGTGGGAGGAGACGTTTGCGGGTCTTGCGAGTCATACGTTCCACGAGCTTTTCGTGTTTGTTCACAGGAACGTTCATAACAGGTTCCATGATGTTGTCACTAGAACTTCCCAGCAGACACTGAACAAGATACATCAATGCACAGATGTTTTATACATGCGTGTTACGTACACTCCCGTACTGCTTGGATAGAACGACACACTTGGGTTCCTCTAGGACACTTGCAGTTCGGTAAACGTTTGAAGATGTCATGGAAACGATGTCGAATATATTCATCTTTATCGATGACTGGTGGAAAGGTTTGTATAAAATCCTTGGTTGTGATGTTACGTGCTTTGTAATAAGCATATACGCAGCAGTAATGTCCGCAAGTTGTGGCAGATATCCCTTGTAAGGGGGTATTGTTGTAAGTCCAGACAGAGGAATGTCGATTCAAGAATGTTACAAATTCTTGGTAATGCGGATGGAAACCGTATGAATCAAAATATTCGGCCACATTGTTCTTATCGAAATAGAATGCAACCCAGTGCGTTCCCTGGGAATCGGAAGTGTCTGTGTTTGCAATTATCAAGGCAGGGGTGCAGAACGCTCTAGGTAGAAGGTCTCTGGGGTAAACACCACAAAAGATTTTTTTGGATGCGCAGTTGCGAGTGAGGACGTGTCTGATCTGCGACGTATTCATCGTTGATGATAATATCCCCGTTTTTAGTCACTTGGATGAGACCGTCGTCCAAAGCGTGAAACCAAGATGTACGAGTTTTCTGGAATAATGTTTTCGAAAAGTCGCTATTCCGATATTCAATCTTCAAAAACGGGTTCTTCAGTTTTTTCCATCACAGCTCCGATGTTTCCTTCGCGACTGTACCGAGCCCACTGCGAGCTGATAACAGGAGTACATGCAATTTATAAACACTACACTAGTGAACGATGATATCTCTATTTTTTGTTATATCCACTGCAGCGTCGAATTCGGCATAAATAAGACAGGTTATATTTTCGGGTAGTTGAGGAGAAAACTGCATCTCCACTCCTAAGGTACCTTGTTCCTGAAGACTGGTGTGTGTATCGTTCCCTGAAAAATCTGATGTAATGTCGAAAATCAGAAAAAATGATCCATTTTGGAACATTTGCCTGGTGATCTGATGACCGAAATTACCGTGGTGGATACCTGTACCCGAAAAGAGTGTCTGATAGGCACGTGTCACCAAACCACCATTTCCTCCTGCTGTTATCCTCAAAGGTTCGTGAGGTATGAGTTCTCCATTCTTAACAAGATGGAAAGAAGATAGATTAAAACTTCTAAAGTCAAACGGGTTTGTATTGGCACTACCGAGATAACTGGAAGTGGACACCATAGCAAGTAGTACAACGTTCGGGAAAGGACCTTGGAAAACATTATCGATGGAAATCTGCTGTGTCCCGGTAACATAAGAGTAAGCTTTAATGATGCTTCTCGTGAAAGGGTAGTGAGCTGGAGCGTAAGAAAGTGCTTTATCTATAGCCAAACTTGTGGTAGGAGTAGGAATGACATGATTTATTTCGAGAACTGCCTTTAATATTTTTACTTTTACGGTAGGTGAATCTTGATCACCCCAAATGTAAAAGGAATCACGTGCCTTAATAAGTTCGATACGTACTTCGACACCGTTGACGAGGTATTTAGGTTGATTGAAGAAATCAATGTGGAGTCTTCCCATAACTTCCACTGTGGATGTTACTTCTGTAGGATTTCCGGTTGTCGGAATGTATTGGAAAAAATCTTTTCTGGTAGTAAAACCCTTGTTTGCAGCATTAATTTTATTTTGCTGTCCTGGTGTGTCCAAGTAATACAAGGCGTTCGTGAGATGTGTGTTGGCAGCATCGGAACCGTAATTGGTGATCACTTCGAGGATTGATTTATATGCATAATTGTTATCAGCAGATGTTACAGATATGCCATTGATCATAACGTTACATTGCGAAAACATAGTATTCTGAAGATAATTTATGACTCCGCAGTTTTTTGTGGTTGCATTGTCGGTTGGAGAAGCGCTCATGCGACTCCCATCTTGATTGACCATTTCAAGTTCCATACGTAGATAGCAAGATGAGAGATCGAGGAAATCTGTTCCCGTTGCAGGTATCACAAACAGAATTACGTTTTGATTATCGATGGAAACAATCGGTTTGTAGGTAACGGTGTATGTTTTTTCAACATTCTGCTGGATAGGTTTTTTCTGGAACAGATCCAGTTGTGATATCATGCAAGCGTTATTCTCCATTATTACCCAAAAATATCTTTGACGGTGTTTTTCTGTCTATTTCCTCGTTTGCGGGTTTGTCGACGTTTTGCAGATGTACCACCTTTCTTTCGAAGTGTTGAGGTACGGGTGGCCGAGTGTTTTAACATCGAATGAGTATTTTTTCTTGTTGATCTCATTCTTATACCCGATCCTGCCAGAGAATCGATTTTCTGTTGCGTTTTAGTTTTAAGATTTTGACCTGCCTCGCGTATTCTTTGACGTACAATGGTTTTCGGAGTTTGCTGCGTTGTCGCCATATCGGTGATGATATTAGCACCGGTTTTTAAAGCTTCTCTGCCGATTGCTTTTGCGCCACTCCAGAGAAGAGGTTTCACCATTCTAAAAAGTCCTGCAAAAAGAGAACCCAGACCTCTCCCTTTCTGGATTCTATTAGAACGAAAAATGGGTCCGATTCCTCCATGTATTTGGTGAGTATAATAATCGACTTGTGAATACATGATGATTCATCTGGTTTTCGACATAGACTGAAATAAATGATGTTCTGTTGTTTTTTAAAAAGGTTTTCGTTTTCTACGAAAATGTAGAACAGCAATTGTGGGAACGGAGCTGTTTCTTAAAGGTATAAAATTTCCTTTTCTATCATTCAAGGCGATTTCTACCGTTTCAAAAGAACCTTTATCCAGAGGAACGTAATGAATTGGATCGAATGTGTGATGGGCTACTGGTACTATACAGGGTGTATCGATTTCAAAACATGGTTTTCGAGCAAGACGTAGAAGTCGTAACATTTCTTCACCAACCAATTGCTGTTTTACAATATCCGAATATATAAATATATAAGGATTTTTATCCACAGTGTTATTAGATGTTATGTGTGTAGAATAGATAGATTTCAATATATCGTACCGAAATTTAGCATAATCGTCCGTTACGTCGATTGGTGTCACTGTATTGTCCACTTGACCGTCCGATTCGGGGTGTGAAAGACCCATCTCATTCAGATATTTAACCAATGCTTCTTTAAAGTAGAATCGAAGATGAGTAGGCACAGCTACATTGGCAGGACTAGTTTTTAAAAAAGAGATAAGATCCTCCACCGTATAATTTGCTGCAGGAAAATAGAACGGCTGTTCGTTGATGTAGAGTGTGTTGTCCGTGGAAATGGATGATCCAGGTGAACCCCATTGCGGCTCGATTAGAAAATGCCAGAATTCCTTAAGAATGGTTTTTCGTATTTCTTGATCATCGGGAAGGGAATCTGCAATCGTGGTAATCAAATCTTTCGCATTTGCGTATGTTCGAACAGGAAAAGTCACCGATCCGAAATCGGTCTCCAGAACATTATCGTATAGAGTTGAATGGTGTAATTCTGCTAATCCGACTTCCCATAATTCGGGAATCAGATCGATACGTCTTGCAAGTTTTACTGTGAAATGGGTCAGCGTGTTGTCTGGAAAATATTTTTCCGATGCAGATGACGGGAGGTAGACGTAGAAATCGTCATCCATTCTCACCGAGTTAAAATAACTCACTGAAACGTGGAAGGTGCATGTTTTGATATAAATATGTAATTTATCCGTTCGATAGCTGTTTTACCGAAGATGCCTTGATCCATGAGTCAAAACTGGGTGGGTAACCGAGCCAGCGAACGAGATATTCCAAATTTCTACCTTTACCGCGTGTTTTCAAAATTTTATCGATTTTATACTCTTCGTTAGGATCTGAATAAACTTTCTGAACTTCCTCCTTGTAGAATGTTCCTTTTACAGGTTCACCATTTAAATCGTCCAATACGTAAACTGGCACAGGTGTACGTTGAACGATGGCATGAATTTTGAAGACTTCTCGAGACCACGACTGTTCGTACCCCTTTTCGAAATGTCCTTTAACAACCGAAATTCGTACCATATCCCCCACATTCAAATCTGAAGCTGGGTGTGAAATATGATCGTTATATCTGTTAAGATGTTTCCACACTGCATATACGTTTGTCTCGTTTACGTCTCGAGGAGCCATTCCTATAGAACTATGGATAGTGTTATTGTAGCCATCGAGAAGTTGTGGTAGAATATCTATGTAACGTCTTGTCTGTTTCGAGGTGAAATATTTCCACATTCGCTCCTTTAACGTTCTGTTAAAACGTTCCACTACACTAGCTTTGACGGGGTGATTAGAGGCAGTAGAGAATTGTATCTGTTCTTTCTTTAGAAACGTCTGAAATGTGGAATTTGTGAATTCTGTTCCCTGATCAGTTTGCAGCGTGACAGGCTTCCTTTTACTCTGCTCGAAAATGTTCTTGAAAGCTTCGGTTACCGAATTGCTAGTTTTATTTTTCAGAGGTAATGCAAAGGCATACTTTGAAAATACGTCGATAACCGTCAGAAGGTATTTGAAGCCGTCGTTGTGTTTCTGTATTGATGTCATATCGTTAAGATCAGCTTCCCAGAGCATGTCAATGTTCCACACATTATAGTGATTTCGCGGGAACCTTTTTCGGGCACCTTTGTGGAGTGTATATGTTTCCTGATGCATCAACCATTTTTTCACCTCATCACGTGATATATTTTTATCTCTTACCGCTTTCCATAAACGATCCACGGATGAAAATGACGCACCATGTTTAGGATCGTAATATATTTTCGAGAGAATTTTATTGTGCTTCAATTTAGGGACTCCCATGATAGATCTCTGCGTCTTCGACTTCTCCTTAAAGGAACGAGTTTGTATGCATCGGGTGTTCTCAGGAAGGGTTTAGTTTTTCTGGAAACGCGAACACCCGCCTTCTTCTTCTTCTTCTTTTTCTTGGGTTGCTGCTGGCTGTGAGAGGGCCCAGGAATTTCCGTTGACGATGATGTCGAATATGTCAACGTCCTAGGTTTCGGAAGTTCTGTTTCCCGACGCCCGTCTATTAGACGTTGCGCTGTGGATTGATATTCGTCGATGATATCCCGTAATTCCTGTCGCGTATTGTGCGGCAATGTTTCTGCCAGGTTTGGAGGAAAATACGATGAATCTGGCGAAACAGTTGAATC
This sequence comes from Lepisma saccharinum, assembly GCF_977018435.1. NCBI lineage: Eukaryota > Metazoa > Arthropoda > Insecta > Zygentoma > Lepismatidae > Lepisma > Lepisma saccharinum. The sequence goes on along the minus strand of NC_139243.1, from coordinate 21,304,487 downwards.
GTTGTTATCTTGAACGATGGGAATTCGTAATGGTTCCTTTGATTTTCTACTCAACCATAAATACTCGTCCAGTTCCTTTCTGTACAGACGCCATTTTTGATCGTCAGATATATCCTTCATTTTCATAATATCGTTCATTCTTTTATCCAGAATAGATAATTTCAGACTCGCAGACGATTCGGTGTTTCGAATGCGTTCTAGCTGTTCTGGCGACAGAACAACCATTTTCTTATAAACGGATGACATTTTAATGTGGAATAAGGGTTCCTAGAAGACCCGATAGCAATGAACCCAGAAGCAAAGGTAAAAATCCTCCTTTCTGAACTAGAATGTTTCTCCGTTTTTCGATATTCACTTTAGGTTTTACAAGATTACGTAAAACTGTCTTGTAAGGTGCCAGACGGCGTTTTGCAGACGGTTTAAGTTTTACGTTACCTTTTAAAACATTGAGACAGCATTCACTGATGAAACGAATTGTCTTTTTAGGTGCGGTCTTCAATAACGATTTACGAACTTTCGATGGAGAATTTTTCAGCACGTGTAAAAAGGGTGAATGTTTCTTGAAGGAAATATTATGTTTAGAATGTGAACTGGTACGTCTCTTCCTCGTTTTCTTCATCTCGATGTTTCAAGCATTCCTGAGGAAGATATGCTGTCGAGTAATTCTCGTTAAAAATATCTGTCTGATAACGTAGAGGATCCGGTGTTGACTGGGAGAGATCAATATACAAATAACTGAAAGGTTTTTTTGTTGCATCTATATATACTTTTTCGAGTTCCTTCATACGATGTGGGTGGAGTTGCCGTGCAAAAACAGTAAATTGGTTCATATCACGTGGATTTTTAAATATAACAAAATGTTTCACGTTGAGAGAAATATCCCTGCAATTTTTACCCTGATGAAAAAGATTTTCTCTCAACGTGAAACATTTTGTTATATTTAAAAATCCACGTGATATGAACCAATTTACTGTTTTTGCACGGCAACTCCACCCACATCGTATGAAGGAACTCGAAAAAGTATATATAGATGCAACAAAAAAACCTTTCAGTTATTTGTATATTGATCTCTCCCAGTCAACACCGGATCCTCTACGTTATCAGACAGATATTTTTAACGAGAATTA